>NW_024533369.1:0-154713 GCF_016097555.1 Gigantopelta aegis
CCTTCTCATTGTAGCAAAGTACTATTTTTAAAATGGCTGATTGTAGCATTGTCTTTACAACTTTGTTATTTGTGGAATAAGAAATGCAAAATGAAATAAAACTGGATTAAGAAGAATTGTGTTAAACTGTTTATTATAACTGTCTTCGTAATTATTTGGTGATGCAAGCTATTACTAATAATCCTGCATATGAGAAGGTATGCATACTTCTGTTATGGATGATTTCATCTTTTGTTTTATTATATATTCTATCTTATATATATATATATATATATCTATATATATAATATATAATATATATCTATATATATATATATAGTCAGAGATTGGAAAATGAGAAGTAGAGAGTAGAGTTAGAGACTAATCCATCATATATCACACATGCAACGTAGTGAGACATGTACTGATGACTATGAAAATATAATAATTTGATTCATTTTTTGATTCAATCATTGTTTCAACTCTAGATTTAAATTATGACAGGATTACATGAATTGTAGCTTTGTAGCAAGCCCAACATTAAGTGGTCACCAGTCATCCTAATGAGCGTTCATTCTATAGTCTTGTAATTTGACTCAATACTATTGCATGCTTTTGTCCCTATATTCCTTTCTTTCATCAGTGAATCAATACAAGTGTGAACAAGATAAATCTTACAATTAGGGAACAACACTAATTTAATGTATGATTGAGAATAGATTAATCATGTACACACTAGATAAAGAGTAAGTTATTTGTATAGTACATGTATCACAAAATATAATAATCCTGGATCTTCTTTTAAGCTGAATATCAAAAAAAAGGAAATAGTCTAATACTTCCTGTCTGATTTAGGACACGTTAGCTACAAGAAATCCATTTACTGTTCCCCATCCGTTTCTTTGTGTTAATATTTATTATTTACAAGAAATTGGCTTCTTAAGAGAGAGAGTTACAGCAAAATATTTCACACCCTTCTTCATATGTGCTTGGTGATTCTCGAAGAAATGCATTGGTACTGTTGAAAGAGAGGTTTTGTTGGAGCACTTTATTTGGCCTATGATTATTCGAAGGAAACACATCAAAACACACTAGATCACTATACTCTTACTTACCATTAAATCGACTATACTGCTTAACATTAAATCACTATACTACTTAAGACATACAATACTGTCCCATAGAGGTGATTTTTCGCTTAAAGATGGTAAGTTAAAATTTCTGTAAAATTAAGGTAGCCAAACCAAGGTCTCATCACTACATGTACTATTTTTGAAAGTTTGGATGTAGTCTAACATAGAGATTGTGCTTTTTGGCAACAGTAGATGACAGACTCCACAACTATTTGCTGATAATGGTAAATTCATCATCTACAACTAACTCCATGAACAGACATTTACATCAAGCTTTCAAATCTTTTGGTCTTCTAGAGAGTTGTTTGAGACCAATGATGAAGTGTGGCATGTTCTTGACATTCTTCCTGTCATTGGCGATAAGATTCTCTTTAACCAGCTTGCATGTTAGTGGCAAAACCAATGATTTAATATATTGGTATAAATGGAATATCACTTTTATGCATTTTGAGCAATTCGTTAATATAACATGATTGTTAGTGAGTTCTGGAGGAGTGTCTGCTGATTTCAAGTTTTGTCCATTTTCTTTTGATGTTATTGACCAATCTAGTTGTTGAATTTCTTTTAACAGGCATTGTGAGTCATTTTATTTCAAGTAGTTTGTGTATTTTAGATGTGTGACACTTTCTTGTCTCCAAGTACTGTTGCAATTCCTTTATCAACAGTATAACAAGCCCCTCCTCCTGTTCCACATTTTCGTGCAGCTCTCAATTGAGAGTAGGTAGTTAAGAGTTTTCTTTTGTAGATTGATGACTTCTTTTTAGCAAAAGGATTTGACAACCTGTTATAGCACTCAAAATAGGAACCCTCTTTGTGGTTATGACAAAATTCATTCCTAGAGTAAAGTAAAACTTATTTCAACTTCATCGGAGTATTATTTTAGTGCTTATATAAATGATTAGTTTATTATTGTGCTTTGATACTAGTGGAGATACGTGTTCTCTATTATTGGCATTAAACCTGAACCCAAATAGATGTCTAATTACATATCTAATATGTTTCATGAGCATTGTACATATAACAATTTCAGAGACTTATTTCATCTGGTTGACACTATGGCATACGTTAATGTTAAAATGTGGGAGAGATGTTTGTCAGAATTATACTTATTCCACTACCATAGTGTTACTAGACCCCGCCCCAAATCTTGAGCCCGAAAACACTTGACCATACAATGCACAGCCAGTAGTTGTAGCCCTCCCATTGTAGCGATATTTAATTGACACATGGGAGGCACACCATATGAGATTGATCGTTTCATGTGGATGGGTGGAACTCATTTCGTCATGTGATTTTTAAAATAAATACAAAATTTTAACCTATCTAATCCAGATTGCCTTCTTTTCTTTCTTGCATTCTCTAGTGAGGAGAGTCCATTTAAGCATGGAAACGACTTAAGAGAAGAGATAAATCAAGATAAAGAGAGGTAGGATAGTTGCAAATGGTACCAAACTGTTCATCCACTCTCTATTTATGCACCGTATGAGGTTAGCGACACACAGAATGGGGGAAGGCTCCTTTAACTATGTAAGTACTCTTAGCTTCAAGTGATTTATCAAAAGGTCGTCACATTTATTGTATCGATTCTATACACTCGCCACTATCCTTTTTTTTTTATCTAATATAAGGCAATGTGCAATGCCCAGTCGAATCCCAGCACTTTTACGTGGGAGTTTTCTTTCTGTAGGAAGAGGCAAGAAAGAAAAAGGAGTAAACATAAAAGTATAATTCATCTTTTTTTCATCTTCTCTAGCCCTTTAATATCTTTGTAGTTCAATTTACACATATTTTGTATTCTAATTGCATTGTCTTTGATATATCATAAACTTAATCTGCTTTGATGACCAACGTCATAATATTAGCAACTATCATATTTACCAAAATAATTATTATTATTTATCACTATTATGTACTTGCATCTGCCACACATGTGAATATTAAATAGCAACCTATTGCTATGGTCTTATACATACTTAGTGTAATTAAATCTATATAACTTATGTGTCTTGATGCTATAATGATACTAGATAATATATTGAATGATAAGGTATTGTTTATATAGCTGTAATTGAGTCAATTGTGAAGCCACTATAATGCATGTTAATTTCTATAGCCCAACAAATTTAGATCCAACCACAAGTACAGTTGATTGCACAGTATAGCTCTTTGATGTTATAATGTATAATAAGAACCCACAAAGATGTCATTGTCTAATTTGAAGTAACTCCTCATTAACCTCACTTACTACTAAAGTAATAACACACTTTATTATTATACTGTACCATAATCACCTATTTGTTGACCTATGTATGTTTGTTATGTATAAAGGAGTTGTTCATCGTAAAGGTTTTTAAGGTATGTAATTATGTGTGATTAAATGTATCTCACATCATCTGGAGTGCACTGAGCAATGTTTTGGTAGGTGTCTCTCTATTAAAGTCAATAATACATGTAAAAGTAGTATTTTTAAATGCTGCTACACTAGTATGATTTATTCTATTAAAAGAATAACCTTTGTAGAGTACAACATTGAAAAGAGCAGATCACTATTATTTGAGCCCAAAGATTAGTAGTTGGGTGTGTACTTGATAGAAATTTGTCTTTGGTGTTGTCATATATTACACAAGTATTACTATTACCCTTGTCTTCATCCTTCTATAATATAATTTAATTATTATATACACTCCACTAGTACTGGTGTTTTTTGTATGTGAAACAGATGTAATTGTGATCTGCTTCTTCTTCAATCTTACTCAATCGCATGTGTCATTCACTAAAGGTTTGTATTTATACATCATATAGAGAATTATAGATTTAGTTAACCACACCCATTTAACCCACTACATGTAACAAATACTAGGAACGTACTTTGTATGAGAAGAGTATATTTCCTGCTCTGATAATGAACTTGTTGTTTATACACTTACAGTACTCTTTCCTTAGTTAAGTAAAACAATCTACACATGTTAAATAATACATAGAATGACTAACACATGTCCACATTAAAGGTACACCACTCCTTCAATAGAAAAAATCTTCAAATATTGCTTACCTTAATCTAGATGTGATAATTTATTTCAATGAAGTTAATATGTATAGTTTGTTAATAGTCTATCAAGTAAATTGTCTTGATTATCAAAAATAGCTAGGAGAATGGCACACAACAGTAACTTTAGTTATTTACTACTTTAATTTCTGTAATTGGAACAAAAAACACAAATTTTTTTGTCATAATGAACAACACAAATGGCATTATAAATATCCATCCACATAGATCATCTGAACCATACTTACAAACAAAAACTATGTATATATATATATATTTTAGTATAAGTTATAACTATAAGTTTTCAATATACTAACTAAAAGTAAAACTAAAGTTGACTACCTTAATAATACTAATACTATAACTATATATTTTTGACCTACCCAAACAAAAACTGTAAGTTTTAATTCTAAATCTAATTTGATAATTTTGTCTGTTGACCTTATTTTTTATTATTTTTTTTTACCAATGAAACCTAACAACATAAATTATCAGTGCACTTATAAGGGATTTATTAGTAGCTACCATTAGTTGTAACTACAGTGTACATAACACAACAATATGTATCTACATACATATAGTGACATGTACCTACATATAGTGACATATATATATATAGTGAATGTACCTACATATAGTGACATGTACCTACATATAGTGACATATACCTACATATAGTGACATATACCTACATATAGTGACATGTACCTACATATAGTGACATGTACCTACATATAGTGACATATACCTACATATAGTGACATATACCTACATATAGTGACATATACCTACATATAGTGACATGTACCTACATATAGTGACATGTACCTACATATAGTGACATGTACCTACATATAGTGACATATACCTACATATAGTGACATGTACCTACATATAGTGACATGTACCTACATATAGTGACATGTACCTACATATAGTGACATATACCTACATATAGTGACATGTACCTACATATAGTGACATTTACCTACATATAGTGACATGTACCTACATATAGTAACATATACCTACATATAGTGACATGTACCTACATATAGTGACATATACCTACATATAGTGACATATACCCTACATATAGTGACATATACCTACATATAGTGACATGTACCTACATATAGTGACATGTACCTACATATAGTGACATATACCTACATATAGTGACATGTACCTACATATAGTGACATGTACCCTATATATTGCATTGTTACATTGCGACAATCAAAGAGATAAATGAAATAAACATCATTGCCTATGTATGTAGCAAGTAATGAATTTGATTAACCCTAACCTGTATGGGCACTATGATAATGTGACTAATCATGTTTAAAAGTACAAATGTTACATATCATTCGTTATATAGTTGATTTCAAAATATATAGCAGCTGGACATGATTGATTTTATTTTATTTTATTTTATCTAGTACAATATATATTACATGTTTAAATCTAATAATGTTTTAATTAATCAAGATTGTAACTAAAAAACCATTATAGTAAGTTTTTATTTATTAACCTAAATCTAAAATGAAAGTTGAAAAAAAATCCCATATTAACTGATCTTATACAATAACTTAAACATTAGAAACAAGTTATAGCAACAACACTAGCATGATACTAAACCTTAGAAGCTATCTAAAGTATCTAATGACAAGGAGAATTTTACATTTCTATACTTAGTTTATTTACAAAAGAGTTACTACACACGTTTCTCATTAACATCAAATGGAATTATTTATGGATTGTCTAAATTAAGACAACAACTGTCATTGACCCCACTGTCCTACAATGTAGCCATCCACTTTATTATTTGGTGTCATATATATGTATGACTGGTAATTTTTTTGGGTTGAAAATTTCATTGATTACATAAATAGGAAGGCCAATTGTGAAATATAGTATCAAATTTATTAATAGTATGGTTTTTGCTCACCAGTAAGTACATTAAGTAAATGCGTTTGTAAAGTCATTAGTGTATTCTATTTATTAAAGGCACAATATTATGTTAATAATTAACGGTTCAGACTTAACCAGATATTAAATAGCCACACCCAGTCTCACAATCATTTGAGTCAGATATATATTTATTATAATTATAAAATAACAACATAAATACTAAATACAGCTTTTAGTAAGAAGAGCATATAACCCCTTCCAAAACATGGGAGGTCCAAAAGTATACTGGGATGAATTATAATCGATAAAGAATGAAAACCACAACTTTCATAACAAATATACCCATTCAAGTCACTTTCTATTTTTATTATTACAAATACATAAAACATTTCTTAGAAAAATGGACGTGATGTAGAGATGTTTGCTATCAACTTGATCATGATAAAATAAAAACAAGGCAGGCAATATTGATGGTAATGTCATCCTCCCTACCATAATAGTGTGAACATGTAAAAAACATTGTTTTGTAGCTATTTAAAATTTATAATCCATTAGTACTGTGATGTCCCTTAAGATTAATGTATCAGACCATGTGGTATACTAGCTTGTATTCATTATATGCTATAATATGTTTATTTCATGTTTTTGTTATATTGTTATATGTAGCTATTAATAGTACCAAATAAAATACTAAAAACAAGATTATATAATTTTTTAAAAAAGTATTCTAAGAATTATTTTAGAAAGATACTTACTTCTACAAAATCAGATAATTACTAGCAATGTCCGAAATGATTAATACCTATAGAATGGTAAAAGATATATAGACAAAGAAGTAAGCGAACAAGAAGCTTCAAGTATGATCAATCACACACATCATCAAGAGTTTGTTGTTAACATTCATTTGTTGCTATATACATTAGCAGTTAATGGAATTACTGTTATCAAATGTTTATAATGATGTTTTAGAATTATCATTTGTTATATGGAGTTATGTGTTCTATTTGCTACATTGTTATTATTATCCCTTCATCCATTTTAACTTTTTATTAATACAATAACAATGTGTGTGTGGTATTATTAAATTAGTCACAGTGTGGGTGTGGTATCAAATCCTGACCATGTATTTAATATTAGATAATCTCAATTATACATGTGATATTGTATTTATCCTTTACTAGTTAATAAATGTATAGTATACAAAGCACTTGCCAATAGACACTTTAAGTCAAGTTTATATATTATATATTTCACTTAACATATGCCAATATAACATCCTTAAAGTAACAACCTTCTTATACACTAACATAACTAACTAATCTTCAATGATATAATTGATTTTAACAATACATATCTAGTAATGATACAGTCTAGAAAGATCTTAAGTGTATGATGTTAATATTTTGCTCCTAATATGTATAATACTCATTACTATTACCATGTTCTATGTGGTTTACTATATAGGGACTATATTATACTACATACTACATGTCCTATATTGTATATGTGTGAATATTGTTTTATTTTATAGGGTTCAGTCTTACTTATTGATCCTGATAATATATGTGCCTGAGACAAATGGAGGTTTACATGTGCCACCAGGAGAGACAGTAATTCTTCCAATGCGTTGTGAACACACTGGTGCTATTGGTGGCAATGTCCTTATATGGATTACTCCTGTGAGTTAAAATTTAAAATGTAATTGCTTTTTGTTTTTGAATAAAAATAGTAATAGAATTGTAGTAGAAAGAACAGAAAGCCAAAAAAGAGACTATTACTAACAATAAGAGTTTCTTGCCATTATGTCATTTAGACCTCTTGCCTTTTTGTCATAACCTCAGTGCCAACAAGTTGAACTGAATATACCTTCTTGTATACAATGTGATTGCCAATAGATGAAACTAATGTGTTAATAAAAATGTATCAAATCTATCTCACAATAGACTAAACACATTGTTAAAAACAGCTCTTTGATAATAGCTTTTTGTACATAAGAGAAACATTAGACATCTGTCTTAATTTTTGTGCTGTGAGTGGTTGAGTAGGCATATGACTATTCAATCCTTTTCGATTTTTGTAATTCAAAAAATGTCTTTCACAAACACCTTTGATTCATCTAACTTCCTTCTTTTTATAGGATTAGAAAAAGCTAGTCCTTTGTAGTAACGATAATATCATGAAGAATTTTAAGATGATTTACAATTATATATATCTTGTTTAATTATACTCTTATTTATGTGACTCTTTTAGCATCACCATTTTCTTTCATTTTTTAGAGTAATGGTGGTAATAAAATGTTAGCTCACACTAGTGAGCGTTATCTCTCAATAACTCAATGTTTCATCTACTGCTATCTTTAATGGAGACTTAGCTAATGCTACACTGACATTTATAACTACCCAGTCATTGGATGGTCGAGTAATAACTTGTAGAGATAATACCTTGGGATATTCTGAGACTTGTATTCTATTGATATATAGTGAGTTTATATTTTAAAATAAAATATTGTGTTAAAGGTATATAGATTTGTTAGTAGTACATGTTTAGCTATTATGATTATTATTAATGAAATGTACTTTATAGACTGTAACAGCTAACCCTTTTAACTATATAAATTGGTCAGCTATTTTTAAAAAATTTACTATCAATTAAACTATCCCATTAAAACTAGTACAAACATTGAAATTAATTTAACTAATGATTTAGTATTTGGTACAACTAGTCAACAACATACTGCATCTATAAGTTTACCACATAATTTACTGAGTACAGTTTCCAAATATTACTAATAATACTAGAATCACTCATTCAGTCTTTACTACTGACTCTCTATTCTTGAGAAGAAATAATAATTTTCTTGAGGTTGGCAGTTAAGCAAAGAAAACAGCTTCACCTTTATGTATAACTTTCAATAGTTATATAAAATAAATTAATATAATAGAACAATTCAAGTTACATATATATAAAATAAATGTACATGTATTATAACTAGTTATTTTGTAATATCTTATTTATATAGCTATACCCATTGCTCCAACCAAGCCTCATTAATACCAGTATTACTTATCAATCAGTGGGTTTATCATGGAATAACTCCCAATGACACAGGAGGATATAACGCATAAACTATATCATCACTGTGACTACATAGATGTAGTGACCCATGGAACATTACTACTACAGACAATAGTACTAGTTATATTGTCACTGGATCTAATGTTTTGGTTCAGAGTTATAACTTTACTGTGAGAGCTAATAACAGTATAGGACTGGGAGAGAAAGTAATACGATTCATGTTACTTTACCTGATGCAGGTTTGTTGTTTTCATTACTGGCAACTTAGTGCTTCTTCATATAATTTTATAGTACAAGTGGTTACTATTGACAATACTATTGTGAGCACTAGAATGTTTACCTCTACATTTACTTCACCAACATCTGTGATACCTACATCTTCATCAAGTAAGAAATACTATTGTAATAAATTGACATTGTACACACTGATCACTATGTTCATGTTAACTTTGACCTTTGTTTTCTACCATGGCTTTGCCTTTTTTGTTTCAATTTCTAATTGTAAGGTACCAAATTATTCTAATAGCATTTCCTGTTAATGTAGTATAAGTCTGTAGTCAATATATTTGACTGATCCAAAGTTAGCTGTATTACCAATAAACAAAGTATTATCATAAGGGACACATATAAATTATTGTATTAAAACATGATGAAGTTTGATTTACAAAGTCAAAAATTAAATGTGAATAGACTTTTAATAATTATTGTCGTGATTGTTGATATACATATGTATTATAATACTTGTACTTTACAAAATTATTTAATAATATGTACAATATCATGTACATCACATCCTGTTCCATGAAAATGGCATTATAGATATAAAAGTCACTCTAATCATATTGTAAAAATGACTGTTCTATTTTTTGAGTACTAAATATATTACTTTCAAACAGTGTACTTCGTTTTAACAAAACCTTTGTTATGTTAGTGAAAATAATTGTTAACATGTCTTTGCATTTATGATTGTCATTAGACTAAAAAAGGAGAAAGTTGAACAAATTCAATATTTAACAACTTTATACTAAGATACTATCAAACATTCATTACATGAGCTTGTGATGATCAACGTAATAATGTTATATTTATATTACAGATTTACCTACATCTATCATTATTTTTGGGAACTGTGGGAGGAGCTATTGTCATTGTAGCATTTGTTGTACTGCTTATTAGTTGTATAGTTTGTTGTATTGTCAAGAAGAAAGACCTAATGGTAAGATATTTGTCCAGTTGTCAGAGTTCATTATATCATATATAATCATTACTTTAATAGCAATTTCTGTTAGAGTAAGTGATGAGAAAGGTACAAGTAGTCTTTTGATAAACATTTTGATGTTGAGGATTTTCTACCTATAAGCTCTAGTTTCTATTCATAGTTTTTTCTCTAAGATAAACTGGTTTAGTTTTGGAGTTTCTCTACAGTTCCACTAATTTAGCTGACCTAATGTCAAAAAACAATGGAAGTCATTATGTCCCACCCTCAAACGTAGCCTCCCCTTTCTTCATACAGCAATTAAGGTAATCCTTAAGAGTAAATGATACAATATCTATTTTAATAATGAGTATACTGTGAAACCTTCTCTTCTAAATAGGACCTTAGTTTTGATAACAGTAAGATATATTTAAAATTAAATTTTTAACTACCAAAAATACATATAGCTACAATTAACAAAAATCCTCAAATTATTGAGTGCATTACTAAGTAATAATATGATAACAATTATTACTTAAAATAACAACTTGTCAATTTTACTGAGACTCCTATCAAAGCAATAAACACTAACTGATAGAAACTATAGTTTATCAAGATACTTCAAAATCAACAATTATTACTTATTATTAATCTCCAAACCAGACCCTGCCCTTACAATTCCTCAGACCTTCCCTATCTGTTGTTTAATCACAGGGGTTGGGTCTAGCTCACCAGACTAGTAGTTATTATATATACTATATACTTCCAAACTTTGTGGGGTTAAAAGCTTCTCATAATTTTATTTGGCTCTTAATACTACTATCCACTAAATCAATAATTATTTAATGTGTCACAGTCAGGATATTACATTTTTTGACTGAACCAAACTTTTCTTTAAATTTTAAATTCACCAAATTTTGAAGCAATACAACATGTAAATGATGCCCTCTTCCATAAAGTAAAATTACAAAATGTAGTAGCTTTTACTCAAGGAAATAAAGTACATGCGTATTTGTTTGTTTGGACCTACAGTTCATTATTAAGTCCCACCCACCAAGATATATCATAAATATATCATAATTAATTACTGATATGATATAATATATTTATGATATATCTTGGTGGGTGGGACTTAATAACAATCTCTTATAGCTGGTCAAATGGTTACTGTTGCTAAATTTAAACATTCTTTACTAAACTATACAAACAAGACAATATATAAATGGAACATATATCCCTTACCTCTATAAAGTTTATACTGTAATGTAATAAAATGGACTGATATAATTAAACCACAGATACAATATATTGAAGTGTGAATAATAATATATATGTAAAAAGTTAGAAACAGAAGATGTATATTTAATATATATTTTTCTTATTTAGCTCAATTACTACATGTATATTGCACTGACTTTTAACATTTTTCCTCGTTATAGAAATTAAATTTCTGCTAGCAGTTAAGGACTAACGTTGTGTTCTCTGTGTTACTACAATATATGTTAACAATATCATACAGTTTAGGCCTTCATCATTCTCTTTAGTCATGTATCATTCAATCACATGTATATACTCTTAATCATATTCTTATGCCACCATTAAATTCATTCATATTCCATGAGTTCTGTATTTATAATCTACTTCATATTTACATAATTATTTTATAATTGTTTATTGATTTTAGTGGAATCTTGTGGTTATAAGAAATCATTTATTAATTTACTCAAAATATCTTCAATGTTATAAATGTATAATCTGAATTAACTCTATGTCATATTAACATGTTTGTTTAACACATACATAACTACTATTATACTAAAACAACCATGTAACAACTAAGCATAACACTTGTAATTCTTCAATTGGTGTGGTAACATAAATGATTGTTACAATGGATATGGTTCTCTCTCAATGGTCATGACTATATGTCATATTATTATATGTCACATATTAAAACACATATTAGTAGATAATGGTATCTCAGGATAACTATAACAGTTTGATGGATTAACTTTTGATTACATTTCACTTTGTTCATAATCTATATTTAATATTATTAATAAGTTCAAAATCAACTGTATTATCTCCTTTTTATTTAAGGAGTCAAAGTCTGGTATGATTTGGTCTGAGGATTTTCCATTGAGATCTTGACACTACTTTAAACCCAATAGCTCTTAAGTATACTTTTATTACATTCACACTTTGTTCATCATCTATATACTATATTATTAATGATTCCAATCTATTGTATATTTTATTATCTCCTTTGTTGTTTTAAGGAATCAAAGTGAGGTTATGGTTTACTGGTTAAGGAAATTTCCCATTGAGACCTTGACACTCGCTTTAACCCCAATAGCTCATATATTGTACATCTATTTGTTATAATTGTAAGAAGTTATATTGTGAGATCACATGGAAACAAAGTTTCCAATGTTTTTTGAACTTTTTAGAAATCTGTAGTGGAACACATCAAAACCCTAGTATTATCAAATGTCAACAATTATACTCAATGGAGATCTGTATGCTAATATGTCAGAAAAGTAAACAAAACAAATTTAAGCAAGTAAATGATTATTGTAAGTTAATATAATGTGTGTCTTTTACATTCCTTTCAACTATTCCCTTTATCTCCTCTCATGTTCCTTACTCCTTTACTTACCATGATTTACATAGTAGTGATGATGTCAGTATGATAATAGGATCTGTTATGATACCTCTGGTCTTCACATTGTTTCCTCTAATTGTACATGACATCATTATGTATGTGACATGATTGACAGACATCAATACTATGAAGTAGTCTATGTATCTAAATCCCATAAGATATACAAGTGATAAGTAATGAATAAAATTTGTCAACATAAAATATATCTAGAAATAAAATGACTAGTTATATTGACCATTATTGTCTTTATTAATTATTGCATGCTATTAATAGTTATTCAAGTGTCACTCCCACTTCAGAAACTATGTGGAGAGTAATAGCCTTGGTGTTGTTTCTATTAAAGTCTATCTATGGAGGTAACTTGTTAGTGAACTAGAGTTACATGTCATTGTTTTGTAGGTGTATTAGTAAAAGAGCCAAATGATTTACTTCTACCAGTTTGGTGCTACTGGAGAATTTTCATGTATTACTAGTTCTACTGACAATAATACTATGTTCTCCTGGACTATCACTACAAGAAATGTAAAGTCTGTTAGTTATAGTTCTCTTGAAAGCTTATTTAATAGTTATGGTATCAGACTGTTAAGAGATACTCCACATAATACATCAGTTCTATTGGTTAATGGTGTTTACTGAAAACAATGGAACATTTGTATTATGTACAGTTTGCTGCTGATGGAATCTTTGCTCAAAGTGATGCTACATTATTATTATATGGTGGGTTCTATATTGAAGACTATTAATGTATTATTTTTTAATTTTCTTAGGTCCACCAGATCCTGTAATAAGCTTTAAAACTAAAACGTTCTCTCCATTAACATTACGACTTACCTGGACACCAGTATTATTCCCATAAGCCATACCATTTAACTACAGTATCTCCATTACTAAACAGACAACATCATTGATACAATTATAATAGATCAGAACACTACACAATATCTGTTTTAAAGCTAACCAAGAAATACCTGTCAGAAATATAACTTTACAATTAAAACAGTAAATGATGCTGGGAAGTAGTGAATTGTCTGAAACACTGACAGTACCAATACCAATGGTAAGTGGAAACTAAATATATAATAACTTCGTTTTGTTTGATTTAGTCTGGTCAATGTATATATATATTAATGTAGAGATAGTTTAAACAAGATTACAACAATAATATATATCATTAGTATCATTCATAGTTTTATATACTACATTATATTGTATATACATATAGCACTGTACACTGTGCTTGTAGTGGAGCTATTTTGTAGTAATATGTCATTGGCATTACTGCTATCTTGTTTTATGTGTATTTTTTATTGATACTGATATCCTACATTTTTGGCAAAATTTTTTTATGTACTCTTAGTCTAAGAATTTACATGTGGTTATATAAAATGTCACTAATACATACTTTATCCAGACTATGTAAATGTCTTGTAAGTAATTTCATTTTATCAAACTATCTGTTTACATTTTTTGTATCCTTTTATGTAATAATATAACAACATGATCACACCATATTTAGACATAGTTATTTGTTTATATTTTTAGATCAAGACACAAACATATATACATCCACATAATGTAATAAACAAGACACGCATTATTTAATAGCTGGATACCTAGCAGATTTTATGACTGTGTCTAAATTTAGCCACAAGTTATTGCAATGTTACAATATTGACAATGTAATAAGGGTTTACAGTAACTTTAAAAAAAAAAAAAAAAATTGAACTATAACATAAGCATATTATAAATGAAATATGATTTTACCACAATCCTCCCATAAGCTGTTTTGTGTTTATTAAGACATACATATTGAGTAATATTCTGACTGTTTGCTAGTATAACATACAACATGTAGTAGAATGGATGAATAGAATTGAAAGCACCCTTATCATTTCTTTTATTATCTTTTTACAATGTTTAATGACTTTCTGTATAAATAGTTCTATCCACTTAACACTTTTCTTTAATCTATTTTTAGTTCCTAGTGAAGTATCTAATATAACAATAATGTCCTTTTTCTTCTTTAGTAGTAATGGGAATGGTGATCTTTACTTGAGTCTGACTATTTATTGTAAGTTTATTATATTATATAGTTATGTCATACAATAGTACATGTCATAAATATAGTATAATATCCCTAATAAACATTAAAAAAGACTGTTTTTACAAATAAAGACATTTAATGTGTTATTGTGATTATAGTCCTATAGCGCTCGAAGTGGTTTTTAGTAGAAGTGATTAATTTTTGGTAATGTAATGAGTGTATGATGAAGATACATGACTAATATTTTACTCTCTTCTCTCTCACTCTCTCTCTTCTCCTCTCTCTCTCTCCATTCTCCTGATTTATGTCAGTATTACCCAATAACCTCATATAGAGTCCACAGTTCAAGAACAAACCAAACCATTGGACAACACGCTCTGACACACATCTAATATCGCTACAAATGTTACCTCTAATGATAGTGTTTGTTACATTAACTATAACATCATTAACTGCTGATCAACATTACTTTTAATCAGTTTCTGCTATAAATGAAGTTGGTACTAGTCAAGTACACAAGAAATTGAATTTGTGAGTATTTAACAACTAATATTACATGAAATATCTAATATATACTTTAAATATGTGGTCCCACCTACTTCATATATATCATGACACTTAAGTTATTTTTAAACAATGCATTGCTTTCCAAATATATCATTGCCATTAATAATGTATTTTCATATTTTCATTGCTTTTACCATTATCATTATTAAATTATGTGATCATTAAAATATGATACTAATGTACACAGCTTGTTTATCATGTTATTACATATTATTATATACTCTGTCGTTTCATTTATTAGTGTCTTCTCTTTTATAGATACTAGTATTGTTCAAAGAGTAGAGGCAGTTCTATCAATGAATATCTTCATGTGACATGTTTATTTAGCAGAGTATAGTGTGGACATTGGTTTTTGTTTGAATTACTTTATAAAAATGAGATCATTGCTAACAAAACTATCACACGCGACTCAAAAGAAACGGAATTATCTGGTTTTAATCAAACTTAATCTTCCTCCATTTTAACTTCACCCACTCTAATTTGGTTGTTGTGGCATTTGATTAATATTGATGGTAGTATGGACAACTTGGTTTTAATGTACACCCATCTCTATCTCCACCCCCTATGACAACCAAGGTATTATTGATCATGTACTTTTTTGATGTACAGATATGTATTTATAGTTATAAACGTACAATTAGAATGTACTAAAATAGTTAATTATAACAATTACTGTAAAAATAACAAAAACACAATTGACTTAGCAATATACATCATATATAGTGAGAAGTACTTTAAAAATCATTAATATATAATATCTTTATTACATAATTTTTTTTTGTACATAGCTATACCATCTAATATTCCACAAATATCAGGTATGTTCTAATTATACATAAACAATAGTAAGATTGATCTGAATTATTTTTGTGTAGTCGCTATTAGTATTTCTATGTCATCAACAGTATACATCAACAGTAACTCTTAAATCAGGTACATGTGATTAATATTTTTATGTATAGTTTTTAATATTTTCTTTATAGATACTTCTAGTCCTCTCTCTACAGCTGTTTTTAGCAGTCACTATAAGTGTACTTGTGTCATTAGTGGTTATCATTACAGCTATAGTACTAATATTGATTTGTTTATTATCTAAATTTCAAGGTCACCTTTTCTCCAATGTTCAAATGGAGACCCCAGCTCCAATACTATTAGATAATATAGGCATATGGTATACATACCAGTAGATTAGCTCCATGATCTATGACACTGTTTTACCAGAACAAGATCAGATACAAACATTACTGACTTCATCTATACACTCTAATACTGTACATGCAGATACTTCACAATATTATAATAATCCTGCTTATATCAATAGAGGAACCTGAACACACACATAACGAGCAGTGAGAATGTGATACCAATGATTCCATTGATAGGACATATGAAACTATACCAGATATTGTTTCTCGATCAATGGAATACCCAAACCAAACAGTGACATTACTTTAACATTATATGTGGCACCTAATGAATTTGAAGGTGTGTCGTCAGCACTACCATTTGAATTGAATACAAATATTGTTTATAATAGTGTGATTAAAAGACAACAGATTTTTTAATGTTGTGTTGTAAGACTTTACTACAGCTAATTTCTGTAATGACAAGACCATAATTATAAAAACATGACTAAATGTCTATAAATAAAATTACTTTTTTATAATTGCCTGCAACCCCATTTAGATCTAATATATATCTTTTTTTATATTTCTTATATATGTATGATGGAATATACATATTGTTATTAAGGCAACATTTTCTATTATACCAGGCCCATGTGTCTATTCTTGTATTCAAGTATTGTAACTGTATTGGTAGTAATGTTTCAAACCAGTAATACAATTAAATTCCGACTGGATTGATGTTTGGAGTAACTGCTAATAATAATTTAGTGGAAAATATCAGTGTACATGTACAGGCCAGTAGTAATGGTTTACTGCTGGTACAATAGAAGCAATGGATGTGGTGTCTCTTAAAAGACCATACAAACTACGCTAATTCCTAGACCTATGAATTTATATAATATAATTAAATGATGATCGACATCTGTCCTGTTTATTTTTACCATTAACCTTGCAATTGCCACTCCCACTCAGAATGTTAAAATATGTGGAGAGAAATAACTCTCCAATTGTTTTTGTTTGTATTGAGGACTCTCTACGGAGGTAAGTTACTAGAGCTAGAGATAATTGTTTAAAATATATTCTGTAGGTTTAATTGCTCAAGAACCACATGACATACTTGTACCAATTGGTGCTACTGGGAAATTTACTTGTATTGGTAACTTCACTGATAATACAACTATACTCTCCTGGTTTTATTAATACAAGAGGCTTTTAGTCTTGGTATAATGATATGACTAAAACCACATTGAATAGTTATGGCATTAAGACTACTTGAAGATACTCCACAAAATATGTCAGTTTCTATTAAGTTGATGGTGTCACAGAAAATAACAAGACATCTGTAAAATGTACAGTTTTTGTTAATGGACTATTGCAAGCTCAAAGTGACTCTGCATTATTATCATTATATGGTATATAAGTTGTGTATTAAATAATAATGTATCATTTATTTGTAGGACCACCAAGATCCAGTAATGAGCTTTTCAGCTAAAGCTTTCTCTCCATTAACACTACAACTTACCTGGACACCAGCATTATCTATCATAGCAACATATCATTTAACTACAGTATCTCCATTACTAACAGAGACAACATCACTGATATACTTATATTAAACCAGAACACTACACAATATCTGTTTAAAGCTAACCAAGAAGATACCTGTCAGAAATATAACTTCACAATTATAAACATAAATGATGCTGGAAGTAGTGAAGTGTCTGAAATACTAACAGTACCAATACCAAATGGTGAGTGGGAAACTAAATATATAATAACTTTGTTGTGTTGATTTATTCTATCAATGTATATATATAGTAGGTTAGAAGATAGTTCAAACAAGATTACAACATATATATCATTTAGTATTCATTCATATACACTACATTATATTGTATATGCATATAGCACTATACAATGTGCTTGTACTGAGCTATTTAGTAATGATGTCATTGGCATTATTGCTATCTTGTTTGTTATTTTTTATCAGATTGATACTGAACTATCCCTACATTTTGGCAAATATTTTTTTATGTACTCTTGAGTCTAAGAATTTACATGTGGTTATATAAAATGTGACTTAATACATACTTTAGTCAGACTATGTAGGTGTCTTGTAAATAAATTCATTTTTACAAACTATCTGTTTACATGTTTTGTATCCTTTTATGTAATAATATAACAACATGATCACACCATATTTAGACATAGTTTATTTGTTTATATATTAGATCAAGACACAAACATATATACATCACATAATGTAATGTAAAAAGGACAGCATTATTAATAGCTAAACAGATTTTATGACTGTGTCTAATTTTTCCACAAGTTATTGTAATGTCTACAATATTGACAATGTAATAAGGTGTTTACAGTATTTGTCTGAATTGTACTATACACTAACATATTATTTATGATATGAACGTTACCACAATCCTCCCCATAGGCTGTTTTGTGATTGATTAATGACACAATATTGAGTAATATTCTGACTGTTTGCTATAGATGCATACAACATATAGTAAATGGATGAATAGAATTGAAAGCACAAACTTATCAAGTGTTGTTTCTCTTTTACAATGTTAATGACTTCTTGTATAAATAGTTCTATCCACTTAACACTTTTTCTTTAATCTATTTTAGTTCCTAGTAAAGTATCTGATATAACAAGCAATGTCTTCTTTAGTAGTAAGGGAATGGTGATCCTTACTTTAGTCTGACATTTATTGTAAGTTTATTATATTATATATAGTTTTATCATACAATAGTACATGTCATAAATATAGTATAATACTTCCTATTTTAAAATAAAAGACTCTTTTTACAAATGAAGACAATGTGCATTGTGTGATTATGATCTATTATCCTCTAAGTGGTTTTAGTAAAAGTAATAATTAAGGTTTCCTGCAACAATTTAAATGTAATGAGTATGATGACGAAGTACATGACTAATAACTAAGTATCATTCCTTCTCTTTCTCTCTCTCTCTCTCTCTCTCTCTCTCTCTCATCTCTCTCTCTTCTCTCTCTCTCCTCTCTCTCTCTCCTCTCTCTCTCTCTCTCTCTCTCTCTCTCTCTCTCTCTCTCTCTCTCTCTCCAGTCTCCTGATGTATGTCAGTATTACCCAATAACCTCTTATAGAGTCACAGTTCAAGAACAAACCAACCAATTAGACAACACCTCTGACACCATCTAATATTAGCTACAAACATTACATCTAATGATAGTCTTGTTTACATTAACTGTAACATCATTAACTGCTGATCAACATTACTTAATATCAGTCTCTGCTATAAATAAGTTGGTACTAGTCAAAGTACACAAGAATAGAAATATGTGAGTATTTAACAACTATATATTATATGAAATATATAATATATTCTTGAAATATGTAAGTATTTACAGTACTAATCTATTGTATGAAATATATAATATGTTAATTATAAATATATGAGTATGTTTATGTACTAATCATCTTGTGTATACCTACTTTGTGTATATGTATCATGACATTAGTGTTATTTAAACAATGCAATTCATTCTAAATATATCATTGCCATCAGATAATGTACTATTATATAATAATTATATATAATATTTATTGCTCACTATTTACATATTATCAAATTATGCCTAAATTATTTGATCATTAAAAATATGAATGTAATGTACACAGTTTGTTTATCATTGTTACTATATTTCTACTTGTTCATTCATTGATATCTTCTCTTTTATAGATACTAGTAGTGTTCAAAGAGTTGAGGCAGTTCTATCAATGAATATTCTTCATGTGACATGTTATTTAGCAGAGTACAGTGTGGACAATGGTTGTTATGTTGAAGTACTTTATAAAAATGAGATCATTGCTAACAAAACAATTATGAGAACTCCAAAAAGAAAGTAAACTGTCTGGTTTATCAAACTTAATCTTCCTTTTTTTGACTCCACCCAATCTAATTTGGTGGTTGTGGCATTTGATTACAATAATGATGGTAGTATGGGACAACTTGGCTTTAATGCGACACCATCTCTAGCTCCACCCACTATGACAACTCCAGTATTATTAATCATGTACTTTTATATAATGTACAATTATATATTTACGTACCTTAATAAATTAATTATTATGAATTTAATTATCACAAAGTTATTTATAATTAATAAATATAACAAAACACAATTGACTTAACAATATATATATATATATAGTATATATATATAATAGCTTGAAGTACTTAAGATCATTATTATAATTTTTATTATATAAGTTTTTTTTTTTATACATAGTTATAACATCTAATCTCCACAAATATCAGGTATGTTCTTATTATACATAAACAATAGTAAAGTTGATCTGAATTATTTTATATAGTCCACTATTAGTATTTCAATGTCATCAACATATACATCAACAGTAACTCCTAAATCAGGTACATGTGATTAATATTAGTATATATATAGTTCAATATTTACTTTATAGATACTTCTAGTCCTCTCTCTACAGCTGTTTTAGCAGTCACTATAAGTGTGCTTGTGTCATTAGTGGTTATCATTACAGCTATAGTACTAATATTGATTTGTTGTTATCTAAAGTTCAAAGGGCACCTTTTCTCCCAATGTTTCAATAGAGACTCCAGCTCCAATACTATTAGATAACATAGCATATGGTATACATACCATGGATTTAGCTTCCAATGATCTATGACACTGTTTTACCAGAACAAGTATCAGATTCAACTTATGACTTCATCTATACACTCTAATACTGTACATGACAATTCTTCACAATATTATAATAACTCTGTTATATTATCAGAGGAACCTAAACACACAATAACGAGCAGTGAGATATGATCCCAGGATTCCATGTTCCATTTGAATAGAACATATGAAAATATACTAGATGTTTGTTTCTCGGTCAAGGAATCATACCAAAACCAAACCTGACATTACTTTAACATTGTATGTGCACCTAATGAATTGAAGGTGTGTCATCAGTACTACCAGTTTGAATTGAATACAAATATTATTTGTAATAGTGTGACTACAAAGACAACAGATTATTTTAATGTGTTGTAATTACTACAGCTATTCTGTAATGACAAGACCATATTATAAAATATTGGATGTCTAATATAATAAAAATTACTTTTTAATAAGTGCCTGCAACCATTTAGATCTAATATATTATTTTTTTTATATATTTCTTATATAATGTATGATGGCAAACATAAATTTTGGTTTATAACAACTTTTTCTATACCAGCCCTGTGTTCCCTAGCTGATTCAAGTATTGTACCTGTATTGGAGTATTATAAAACCCGTACAATCCAAGTGAATGTGACTGGAATTGGTGCTGTGAGTAACTATTAATAATTTAGTGGAAAATATCAGTGTACATGGTACAGGCCAGTATTAATAGTTACTGCTGATACAATGAGAAGCATGGTGTTGTGTGTCTCTGAAAGACCATACAAACACTAAACAGTAATACTACTTTAACATTATGTTGACACCTAATAATTTGAATGATGTGTCGTCAAGCGCTACCAGTTTGAATTGAATAATTTTTTTTTTGTTTATAATAGTGTGATTAAAAAAACAACAGATTATCTCAAATTGTGTTTTAATTATTGACAGCTTATTTTTAGATATTCAGAAGATGAATATATATTTTGACTGTAAATTAATTGGTTTGATTTAACTAATACTGTTTATAGAAGTCATATTGTAGGAAGTAAACATAATACTCATAAATATAACAAAGTCGTCATTAGCAACATAAACTATATTCATTTGTCGGTTATAAAAAGATGCTTTCTTTCCTGTACAACTCTATTCTTTTTCCCATGTTTTTACAATTATTTGCTTTTAAGTAGGTCATGTGAGATCTTTATCCCTCAAAGGTATTCGTGGAGGCAGTGATCAAATCTTTGACTGATGGAGTCATAATGTCTCCAGTACCGTTCAAACTGAAAGCAATATTGACTTGTTGGTTGTCCAGACAAGTACTATAGTCTGCGGTACTACAACCTAAGTGAATAAAGATAACCGGTTAACTGAATACGGAGGACACTCAAGAATGTCAAATGATATACACAATGCTAGCCTAATTTTTTTAAGATATCACCAAGCCTTCCTTCGACTCCTGCCTTTGTACTGTAAATGAATCTCTCCCATGAACAAATTTTTACTTTGTAAAGGATGGAGGATTGCCCAGGAAATAGCATGACAATGTTATATTTTTTTTTAGTAAAGTATAAGTATAGGACAGTATTCATAATTTAAAGCATAGATCAACTATTTTGCTTACAACAAATTTATTGTTTATTTGTTTAAAGTAACCTTGATAGTTTTTGTTGATATGTGATGTTTAAGATATCGCTTCGGGCCATTTTTACTGTTTAATTCTAACCTACTCTAATTAGTTTTTTTATCAACACTAAACGGATGTGCTCAAAAACTTAATTGGCCTACAAATATTTTTGAATTTTCAGATACATATATTTGTATGTATAACATAATTAAACCATTAATACCATTACACATCATTTACATCATTGTCACAATGTATAAAGTCCCTATTTAGAACTACAGGTAAGTGTGTTTTTTAATTTCATTCCACTTATAACTAGAAGAACCCAATCTTGTTTATTGGAATAGTTGTATAGAAGTTTTAAAAGAAGACATGTACAGAAAAAAATTGGAGATCAAGAACAAGTGTTAGTGATGACAACAGTATGATAATTTATAATGTATTGCCATTCTTGCTCTTGTCTTGTTTTGGGTTTATAATTCCCACAAAACATTGCAAACAGAGGATTTAACATTTACAATATTGGTAGCAGTAAACACTATAATATTATAGAAATAGAGATGAAAGATTGTGCGTGGAAGTTACGTTTTTGAGTGGTGTGAAAAACTTACAAACTGTTTATCTCAACCTTTCTTCCTAATAGTAACGATATCAAATATATGTCCTCATCATCATCTGTTATATCGGGAGGTCCTTATTGTACTCCATCAGGACCAGGTAGTAACTACTCTGTACCTGGTACAACATCACTGTGAACTTGTTCAGTGGTTAATTCACATTTTCTATTTAATTTTCTAATTTGTATGTTCCATCATATGGCGTACCAAATTACTCATTTTTACGGTAACCTAAATGATGTACGGAGTGACTATGGTCATCCAGAATTTGTATCCACTTGTTATTGCCTCCAATACACTTTTGGTGCATACACTATGACAGCATCACTACAGTTTTCCAGCAGTTAGTAATTTAGATGGCGCCCAGTAGTAAAAATGTGCTGATGTATTCAAAATAATATAACAACCTGTATACTACAGATATTAAGTAAGTTCTAGTGTTATCATTAAAACAATAATATAGCATAATTTTCAGCTGTCCTATCCACCTAATAACCTGACCTGTACTAATATCACATACGAGTCAGTGACATTACAATGGAGTCTACAACTGATAATGGAGGGGATCTCTATCTCTTATTACAGCCTAGTATGTTTCTCCTAATTCTGTTGTCAAGGTCACTGAAAAACTGTCTTTTTAATCTATTTACTGGTCTAATCACCTAACATTGAATATACATTTACTGTCATGCTAATAATTCTGTAGGATTGAAATGGTACCACATGAACTGTACAAACTCTAGGAGAACGTAAGAAAATACTTTTATAATCTAACATCTTTGGTCATTAGTTTCTAATTTATATTGTAGTTCCCCCTAGAGTTGGTGCAGTTTAGTGTAATTTTTGGATTGGAATATAAATGATAATACTGCTCTGTCTATAAATTATATGGTAAATATTATCACATTTTCAAAAAAATTTCTTTATTTATAATTATTTTTATAGGATTGTCCTGTTATTATTTACTAATACTGCTACTACACCTCCTCCTGTTACTAACTACACTATATCAGCAGGACAATCATTTATACAAGTCTTATATCCTAGTATAGCCTTTCTGGTTTGAGTCAACCAGTAACTGAAGGAGAAATACTTATAATGTTAGTGTGTCTGTATATAATAAATAGGAGCTAATACCACAAGAGCTGATTATTTGTAAGTGAACTGATATTACTAATTATCTGTTGTTTATTTTATACAGTTGTTGCTTGTTACATGATGTTAATGTAATAGATGATTACTAACTCTTCAGTTAAATTACAATATACTACTGACATACTGTGTAGTTAAATGTTGGAAAAACTTATATATTGAAATTAATTGTGAAGGATGGTTCTAATATTGTTAACTCTACTAGAGCAACATACTCACCTAATACAAGGAGTAAATCTTTACATTAGAAGGTTTTCAAGTACAACCAAATGCTACATCTGTCTTATACTGCACAAGTGATGTATGTAACTACTATTGGAACAGCTGCTATGGTAGTTTTATAGTCACACTCAACAATATCAACACTTTCAACATCAGGTATTACATCATAAGCCTATTTCAAAAGATAACATTATTCCTTTTGTTCGGTGATATTTACTTCAGCAGACTTTACATAGTACATTCAATAATTCTAATTCATTTGAAAGTTATTTCCTTTCATTTTTAGCTACCATAATTTAGTATCTTCTCCGTTCCTTCCTAATCCTAGGCAATGATCCTGTGGTCAACTGTATGTATATTATACTTAATGTATTTTTAATAAAGTGAATCATTTAAAACAGGCTTTGACCTCCCAGTTGGTATGACAGTAAGGTTTACGTACCTATCACTGCTATAGTGACAGCTATATAACAGCTATCATCTCGTCACTAATCCACATCTTACTGTTGTGTCAAGTCTAAAGGAGGTTATTCTCCTTCAGCTACTAGTCCCTCCTGCTCTGTATGAGATTCCAGTATCTACTAAGAATGTGTAATCACTTGAGAAAATGAAAAGTAACATGGCATATGGTCATGTGACCCATTGATACTAGTGGGAATATACCCCCACTACATCAGCTGTTTATGAAACTGTTACTATATAAAATGTTTTTTAGTCATACTTTGTGTTGTTTTTCTATTTTTATTTAATAACATAATAAACTAAGTTGTTGGTTGATTTTATTTTGTAGTTTTGTTCATATTTTTCAGACACTAATTGTTTACGATTATGTTATGTTTATTATATCATAAAATTTACTGTAGTATGTTTTTACAAGTTCCTCGTACTAATGTTACTAGTGTGTCCACCATAATATTAATAATAATAGTATTAGTATCACACTGAATCACATATATAATGAATGACACTGACAACTATAACAGAATAATTAAGTTTATGTAGACAAACTCATTACCTAATATGGGTATCAATAAGTACACTACATTTGACAATAATAACAAATACATTATAATATTAGAGTCCTTCTACTCTAATATATCTATTGTTACATATAAAATATACTCTTTATTAACTACGACATAGAATAGTGTTACATAGAAAATAATTATTGAATTTGGTGTTCACAAAATTATATTTATAGCATTCCATTACTAAACTACTATACTACACGTATAATTCAATAATGTATGATCCTAGTTTTCTCCCCTTCATGAGTTCTACAGCATAGAAAATTAATACACACTATCAATATAATGTGTCACTAGTGTATAAAGCTACATACATATTAATTATATATTATGTATGTCGACACTATGTAAACCTTATGTAAAAGGCCGATGAACATATTTGTTTTTGACCTATTCCCACACAAGAAGTGAACATCATTAAAAATATACATTATTGATCAAGTTATGTCAATGTTGAGTATAGGAATATTCTTATAGTAAAGAAACAATCTCCTGTATCTTAAACCAGAACACACTTTATAGAGTCACATGTTGTCTATCGTTACATTAGAACAGTAAATAAATCCTATATCTAGTAATGGGCACACATACAACATTTATAACTGTTTCTTAACACAGACCCCACTAGTCACAATATATCTAGACTGTTTCTCTTATCTATGAATATCCAAATTATTCCTCACACGACATACTGAAGACATAACTCTATTGTGTTATTATAAGTAATCCTTTATATTAACTAGACCAACAAGTGAAGTAGACAGAAATATCAACAGATCTATACTATCAATGTCCAATCCATATATAAGAATATGTATACACATCTATATGTATATTATATGTAATATAGTGTAATATCAAATAATGTAGTTATGTACAAGATAACGAAATACAAAGGATACCATTATACTTTTGCAATTTTATTCTATACTATATAGCAACACATGTCATGTACATTACCTTAAACATTATGTACTGGCCACACTATATATAGTAAGTAATATTATGTGAAGTTGTATACAAAAAATCTCATCACAGACCCTACTTGTCAATGTTAACATCAGCACTGATATTGTAAACACAGAAAACAAGGAGTAACAAACCTAAATTCCTTAAAATCACTTTTTGAATTGTTAGACAACCTCTGTTAATTCTCAATGTTAGATATGAATACCAAGGATCATCAATCATTGTTAGTTTTAATGAAATACCATATTTATGTTATTATATATGATGAACTTGGTCATGTACCATTACAAAGTGTAACTCATTTTGTTATTAGTTTGAGTGAATACAGTGCTGTTATGTTTGTTACAATAGGTGTTTTTAGTATAATAATAATAGCTTATGTACATGTCAAACATAACAAACTTAGAATTATTAAATGACCAGATTTAGTACATTTTATAATTACATAATCAATTAGTGTCAAACTATATTCATACAATTTTCCAAGTGCATATTTATATAGCCTGAAATATGTTTGGAGTAATAATTATTTTACTATATCAAAATATTTCACTAAGATCAAATCTATATACTCATAATCCGGATAGAATGATAGATACATAGTAATACATGAACTGATTATAGCTATATGGAGGAAGTTCTAAATCGAGTTATATGGATAAATGATTAGAGCTATCAATACACATGATACCAAACTTATTTGGATAAATTAAATGGTGTAAAATTCAATTAAAAATCGTTTTACTCTATTGTGATGTAATATACAACTACAGGTCCTCCTTGTTTTAAAAGGGAAGCTAAGCAGTATACTCATTAATCAAGCAGACATCGTGCCATTATTTGAGGACACCTTTTGTCAATGAAAAAAATAGAAATAATATCAATAGCTTTAGTTGATAAAGGAGTACATGATAAGGTAAGACTGGATTAGACATATATAAAGCAAAAATATAAACTAAAAGTGCTATTTTATAGATTATATAGACACATCATAGGTAAAAATAGTAAAGGTCAGCATAAAGTAAGGGTATTGCCTATACCCATTGACATCTAAATAGTTCAGTTGTGGCAACCACAAGAATTACTGTAATGCTTTAAGACAGTGGGCAAGCAAAGTAGCTCTCAGTGATGAAGAATACTTTACCTTTCGTTATTTTGTTTCTTGCATTCAAGCTGTATTGTGTCACCAGATTCAGTCAGTCAGGAATGTCCACCCGTCTGTATGTCATCATAGTCGTTAACTTATTATTATTTCTTTGTTTCAAGATAAAGTCATTGTCTCACTAAATATAATCATAGTCCTCGCTTTGAATCTTTAAATAACAGGGAGATAATAAAATATATCAGCTGTGAATGCATAGAGTTTCACTTGTTAATAATATTAATATAATATAGATAAGATGACCAAAGTGAAATGTAATCAAAAGTCAATCCATCCAACTGTAGTTATCCTGAGATACCATATCCTACTAGTATGTTGTTGTATATATTTGATATATCAGCTAATATGACAAATATCATTAACCGTTGAGAGGAGAGCCACTCCATTTCTCTGTTTTATGAACAATATCATATATTGGGTTGCGTGGTTAATTTTTTTTACTTTTCTAATCTCTTCAGTTGTGTATCCATAAGCTCATGTAATGGCTTAATCATTTTCTCTATACCATCCTTTAAAATTCCTCCTGTAATTCCAAAAAGTTCTTACACATACTAACATCACATATATGATTCACCTCAGTAGGTATTAGTAATATCATATGATGGTTACAATCCCTGACTATTATATTGTTGGTGACCTTGATATAAGCCTTTGGAGATATTTAGACTACCTCATTCCACACCAGTTGTAGTATAATCATATAATTATTATCATCACCCTTTTTTTAAATTAAGATTTACATTATTGTAAATCTCATTATAAGCTGTACATGTTCCACATCATTAATTACATACATACAGACAGACAGACCCAAATGATGCACTCATACAGTTGGAATTACCTGATACTGTGTTTTCTCATCAATGTGACTTACTTCATTTGCTTCTTCAGGTAGGTGATGGTGAATTTGAAATCCTATGAAATATCATATATTACAAACTGAAGAAGGTGCTGAGATATTAAGGGGGAGGACTGTGAGTCAGTAAGTCTAAACCTGCATACCATTGAGTAGTGTGGCCGTCCCTGCCAATATCTTTAAAAGACTTAATAATTATAAAAATGATAACTAATATTCATTAAAATGTGCAATCAGCGACAATTGAATTTTTAACAGTATTACGGGTGGTATCAAGGTATACACTGTACTTTGTATAAAGTTATTGTTAGTTATATAATTATTATATACTAATGAAGACCTCGAGCTGGTATGTTCTGTTTTATAACAAATCTTTTCAACCTTATTTTACAGTCACATCACATTTATAATTGAATAAATATTATATAAATTGACTGTTCAACTCTTGGTACATAAACTCAGGTGTTCCAGTCCAATTGTCCTTTGGTATCTTCTTTCCCACCTACAATTACAATACTGCCGCCTGTATTTTATACATCCTCTTAATATTGTACCAGTTCCCAATCTCTCATATCACTTGGTAAGAGGTGCTATATTTATATTTTTATTTTATATTTGTATTTATATTCCATTGTTAGATTTATGGCAATATTGTATAAATAATTCATTTTTGTAGTATATTTTATTGCAATATAGATAAATTACTTCATTGTATGATGTACCTGTAAACGGTCCACTTCATCATTGTACAATTACAATGGTCTTCCTTATCTTTTATCTTACGGCCTACTTCCTCTGATATTTCTGACTATCCTCTAAAGTTAGAAATATTACTCACTCTGATCAATACTGTAAGGTCAAATTTGTTAGATGTACATTATTTTAAAACAACTATCATATTTATAATATGTATTGTACAAGGTTTTCTTAAAGTATTATATAATGCTGTCTATACTCCACTGATAGTGGTATGTTATACTGATGACGGTCTAAATACGACAGAAACAGCATTATAATGTTAACAGTGTTTATAATTATGTAACTTTAAATTATTTTTAGGATAAATCTAATGTCTTTATTATCTGAAATATAATAGAGAGTGAGTTATTAAACTAATATAGATATACATATCAATGGATACACACATGTACTAATGGATATATGGAGTAATTGAATGATTATGAAGAGATGGGGGTAAATATGAAATGAATAGGATGGATGTTTAATATATCTCTTGCCTTTAAACATTTTCACACACTTGGTCTTTGTCTTTTGTTGTTTTCCTTCTCTTTTCCTACTCCTTTGACATTCACAATCATTTTGTTGTCTGAAAGTTTCATTCTGTAGTATCATACAGCAGTCAGTGTTATTAAGTTCCAGTGTTCAATAACTGCTGAAGGCAATTCCATATCATATCCATGATCCTCACTAGTTTTTGTACAACCTCAGTCCTTCCTCAGGACTTTGTTAAGTACAAAATCCCTTCTTTTTCTTGGTTACCGGTACAGGAGATTAAGAGATCTTGCCACTATAGCCATGATGTATTCCAAAGCTGTCCTTTGAGCTCTCACTTCATGGTTTCTTCTCCATAAATAGCTTTTTCTATTCCTACTGCCCTTAATATAATTACTACATGCAGTCAGTGAAGATGTTATCAGAAACCTGTTTATTTCCTTCAATACTATAATATACATATCATATGTACATAGCTTTATATAGGACTGTATTGATAGTATTTTTCCTTTGTCCTTTATGTTATCTTTTAAACTGTATTTTACATAACTACATTCTTTATACTACACTATATTTTACATATGGGTGTGTACATACCCTATATCGGACTGTATTAGATATATATTTATATAAATTATTATGTTATGTGAGGAAAATATGATATCTATTACATAAAGAGCAGTCTAGATATTTGTGATTAGTGGAGTCATAGAAACAGTTTTAAATGTTGTCATTACAGGTATAGTATATATTCTATTGTTCTAATGTATTGATAGAAAGCATGTGACTCTATAAATGTATATTCTGGTTTAATATTTTTTTGCTGTAAGAATATTCCTGTACTTCATATTGTATATTTGTAATGATGTTCATTTCCCCTGTGAGAACAGGTCAACAATGTGTCCATATCCTTGTTACTGTTACATAAGGTATTATAAATATAGTCCCAATATCAATAGTATATAATATATATGTAGCTATATACATTAGTGATATTATATTGATAGTGTGTATTTACTTCAATACTGTTGTAGTACTAGTATGTCCTTTTATAGTACTCATGGAGGTCATATTGAATGACATAGTTTAATATAATAGTATAGTATTGGATTGCTATAAATATCATTTAATTATGTAAACAGCAACTTAATAATAGTTTCTGTATACACTATTCTATTATACTAATGTGGTATTTATGATATATTACAGTTTAATAAAGAATATATTATTATATGCAATCATGGATACATTAGAGTAGAAGACTTTAATGTCTATAATGCAGTTGTTATTATTGTTAAATATAATTGTACTTAATTGATATCCATATTAGGTAATGAGTTTGAGTATATTTTAAAACTTCATTAATCATGTTATATTGCATGTGTCATCATCATCATACAATGATCAGTGTGATACTGGTACCATTATTATTAATATTATGATGAACATATTAGTAACAAAGGAGACTTGTAAAAACATACTAGAGAGTATACTTTATGATATAATAAACTTAACCACAAATTAGTGAAATAAAAAATAAAACACATCATAACATCAACTACAACCTAGTTTACAAATTTATCAAATAACAATACAAATAACACAACAACATAACTAAAATATACTCATGTAGTCACAGTATCATAAACAGCAGATGTGGGTATGTTCCCACTAGTACCAATAGTCACATGACCATATGCCATATTATCTTTCATCTCAAGTGATGATATACCACTAGTAGATATTGGAGTCTCATATAGAGCAGGTGGACCAGTAGCTGACGGATAGTAGCCCCTCCTTTAGACTTGAAACAGCAGTAATATGTGACGAGAGGTGACACAATAGCTGTTATTACAGCTGACACTATAGCAGTAATAGGTACTACTGATGCCTACTGCTATACCACAATATGAGAAGCCTATATATATATAGAAAGAGAGGAAGAATGAATTACAATATAAGAATGGAAATTAATAGATTATGAAAATTTCAGAGATCAAGTATTATTTTAATGGGAAAATATTTTTGAATGCTAAATCAATTGTACATCAAATTTACATGACTTTGTACTTTCCATTTATGTAAGCTACAAACAATTTATAGTATTAAAAAAATGAAACACATGTAATTCCATGCATGTAAAAACTACAGACTGGGAAATTACCTTACAATAATGACCTCATTACAAAATAATTGATGATACTAGTACTTTAAGCTTCTTCACAATTGTGGAGAATTGATATAAACAATAACAAATTCTTAACATTACCTGATAATGACTTTGTAGAAGTAGTGGGTGTTGTTATGTATACGGTTGTTGAGAATACTATTGGTGTTGGTATATATACAGTTTTTGAGAATGCTATTATAACATGATCAGTGCCATATAAAAATCAGTATTTACCTGTAGTTTTTTCTTCCGTATCTCTAGTCATAATTGTCCTATTGTGTCAGAACTGATTTTTCATTCCACAGTTAATGTTATCACTAACAAAAACTTGGATAGTATACTTATAAATTGTACTGGCATTTAAGGATCTTAATTCAAAAAAAAGTCAGTACTGTTGACCAGATACTTCTTTGAATTCACTGAAATAAAATCACTTGTGTTAACATTCACAATATGTAATTGTATAATTGTGTTATTGGAAAATAGGAACACCCTTGAAAGTGGAATAAGAGATAAAATGCAGATGTCATTTTGACATCAGTAATCATTACAGATCTCAATAAGTAGTGTCTACATAGAAAAAAATACTATGTTAAAATGATATCACATTAACTTTGACCTACTTATATTAGTTGTTGGAACTAGGACCACTACTACCAACTGCATTGTTTATGAGACAGTAACACTGTAAGTAGTAGTGAAATTAGCAGGTATGATACTAAACAGGAATCAGTCACATATACTGAAACTGGTTTATTAATACAGATGGTATAGTTATCAATGGGAGAGTATAAGGGCTTCCACTAATACTACACTATCATTATTAGAGTAAACATTTGTTATGTAATTGTTATTGAAACCTACATTCCATGATAGTGTAAGATATACTCTGTTATCATTACTGTTCCATAAACATGACAAGGAAGGTGATGAAGTAAGGGAACAAAAACTGCTGGATAATAATGCTAAAATGATGAATAATGTTGCCATACCTAATCCTGGTGCAACAAAAGTTAGTGAAGTTTCATTTCCAATTCCTTCAATATTTTCAGCTCTAACAGTGAAAGTATAATGCTGATTAAACTTCAGACCAGTCACATAAAAACTCAGTCAGTAGTGTTACATTTCTCCTCTTGGACAAGTGGTCTCATCAGATGGAGAAGGATCAACTGTTATATGATACAGTATTATTTTAGATCCTCCTGTAAAGGAGGAGAACTCCATTGTAACTTCCACTGACCTGTAGGTCAGTGGAAAGGATTCTGGAAGAGAACATTCTGTAAGTGCTTTTGGTGGACCAGGTACACCTTAAATAATTTTACTATAGATTAACATGAATACACAAAGCATCCTAAGTGAAAAACTTGTGTTCAGTCACAATTGTTTCATTTAAAATCGTATTAAAGTAAATATAGAATAACAGTTGTGTAAGTTGTGCTTATCCATCTGAATTTTATCTACTAGCAAACATGAATCAGTGGCCACTCCTCCTAATCGCTATTATCTGCAACAAGTCAACAGTTGTTGCACTTTAAAATAAAGATTACCACAATTATATTGAAAGTTACTAAGTTACAAGTATTTAGAGAGATAAATTCAGGGCGTATACTTGCATCAGTGTAAACAGCAATAAATCCATTTCACGTTTCACACACCGCTTTTTATCCCTCCCTTGAACTTGTAGAGTATCATTAGAGCTCCAAAAGTCAATGCATACATTATTATTTAGTGGCACTCATCCCACACCAATCTAAGCAGCTTTTAATGGAAGTCCTTGACTCGTTTACAATGAAAATGTATTTAGTTGAACCATTCATGGTATTATGTGATCATGTTTGATTTTAGTTTACCTGAACGTCAAATTGTTAACCGTAAATGCTATATATGTTGGTCCTGAACTCCATTTGTGATCAATGTTCTAGTCCTAGTTGTCATGTTACATTTTAATTAAGGTAACCCGCTCAATATTAGAGAGATTAATTACAAGACCCTACTAACAAATGCATCAGAACAGAGTTTGTAGTCTGATCATCCATACCACAACACTTATCAATTTGTTGTTTCATTGTTATTACATTATCCTTACTCTCAGTAATTGTCTCAACCAAATTCCCCATTTAAAATATTCTAAAGCTAATTTATGACTTCTAATATTTTTCTCAGACTTAGAATGAAATTATTCACAGCTCTCTAGAATTATTTTCTTTATATGTAGTCAATGTTTCCACTGGTATTCTTCAAAAGGAATGACAATAAATGCTGCTGGAAGAGTGAAGTCATCGGAAACACTGCCAATACCAATACCAATGGTAAGTGGGTAAACTAGAATAGATATAAATAACTCTGTGTGTTGATTTAGTCTATCAATCGGTATTTAGTTCTGTAGAGATAGTTCAAACAAAATTACAACAATATATATCATTAGTATCATTCATAGTTTTATACACTACATAATACTTTGTATATACAGTAGCACTGTAGCCGTGTAATGTGTTGTATTGCAGCTATTTTGTAGTAAACAATGTCATTGGACATTATTACTATCTTGTTTATGTTATTTTTATCAATTGATAACTGACACTACCCTTTATTTTTAGCAACTTTTTCAATGAACTCTTGAGTCTAAGAATTTACATGTGTTATATAAAATGTGACTGAATACATACTTTAGTCAGGCTAACCTAAATATCTGTAATAAATCGATTTTCTATGCAATTTATCTGTTTGCAGTTTTGCATACCTTATGTAATAATATACAACATAATCACACCATATTTTGACATCGTTTATGGTTTAATTTTAGATTGCAAGACACAACTATAAATACATCACATAATATAATGTAAGAAAGGACAGCATTAATTAATAACTAAAACAGATTTTATGATTGGTGTACATCAAGTTATTGCAATTTCCTACAATATTACAAGGTGTATAAGGTGTCTGCAGTAATTTTTTCTGATTGTACTATACAGTAACATATTAATTATGATATGAGCTTACCCACAAATCCTCCCATATGCTGTTATGTGGTTGATTAAGGACACATATTGAGTATTTATTGTGACTATTTTCTATGTACACAACAACCTGTCCTCAAATGGAGGAATAGAAGTGAAAACACAACTTATTAGTTTTGTTAGTATCATTAATGACTTCTTGTATAATAATTCTATCCACTTAACACTTTTCTAATCTATTTTAGTTCCTAGTTAAGTATTGAATAACAAGGAATGTCTTCTTTCGTGTAATGGAGGGTGATCATTACTTTGAGTCTGACATTTATTGTAAGTTTAGTTAAATTCTGTATTTATGTAAGTACAATAGTACATGTCCTAAATTTAGTATAATGATTCCTTATTATAACATTAAAAAGACTGATTTTTACAATATGAAACAATTTAATTGTGTTATTGTGAATATTAGTTATCTCTTTTGAAAGGGTTAGTAGTAGGTAATAATTTTTTGGTCCCTAGCCAAAATTTTACATGTAATGAGTGTGATGAAAGTAATGACTTATAATGTTAGTCTTCTCGCTCCTCTCTCTCTCTCTCTCTCTCTCTCTCCATCAGTCTCTGTGTATTCAGTATTACCCAATATACCTCTGTTATAAACCAATACCTGTTTAAAGCCCGTAACCAAGAAGATACCGTCAGACAATACTAACTTTACAATTAACAACAGTAGAATGCACTGCTGAAGTAGTGAAATGTCTAAAATATTGACAGTACCACTACCAAATAGTGAGTGGTAAAACTAAATATATAATAACTTTGTTTTTATGATTTAGTCTGTCAATGTATATATATAATATTAATGTAGAGATAGGTTTAAACAAAATTACAACAATATATAGTATATTCATTGGTATTCATTCAAACTTTTATACACTACATTATATTGTATGCATGTAGCACTGTACAATGTGCTTGTAGTGAGCTACTGTTATAGTAACCAATGTCATTGACATTACTATGCTATCTTGTTTAGTTATTTTTATCAGATTGATACTGAACTATCCCTCCATTTTTGACAAACACAATTTTATGTACTCTTGAATCTAAGCGTTTTACATGTGGTTATAATAAAATGTTCCTTAATATATGCCTTTTGTCAGGATACCTCAAAATATCTTGTAAGTAAATTCATTTTTAACAAACTTCGGTTTACAGGTTTTGTATCCTTTTATGTAATAATATAACAACATGGATCACACAATATTTTCGACATTATTATTTATATATTAGAATCACGACACAAACATATATAACATCACATCAAATGTAATGTAAAAGGACAGCATTATTTTAATAACTAAACAGACTTTATGACTGTGTTCTAAATTTAGCTACGAGTTATTGCCATGTTTACAATATTGACAATGTAATAAGGTGTTTGCAGTAAATTTCTGTAATGAAATGGACTATATAGTTGAAGTAACATATTAATTATGAATGAGCATTATCCACAATCCCTCCCCTAGGCTGTTTTGTGATTGATTATGACACAAATGGACGTAATATTCTATAACTATTTGCTATGTATACATACAAATGTAGACATGGGGGGGGTGAATAGAATTGAAAGCACCAACTTATCAGTTTTGTATCGTCTTTTTACAATGTTAAGGAATTTTATATTAATATTACTTATCCACATTAAAAACTTTTCTTTTAGTTCCTAGTAAAGTATCTGATATAACAAGCAATGTTCTTCTTTAGTAGTAATGGGAATGTGATCCTTACTTTGAGTCGACATTTTATTGTAAGTTTATAAATTATGTAGTTATGTCATACAATAGTACCTGTCCATAAATATAGTATAATCATTTCCTATTGTAAAATAAAAGACTATTTTTACAAATGAAAACAGTTTAATGTGTTGTTGTGATTATGGTCTATCTCCTGAAGTGGTTTTTTAGTAAAAGTAATATATTTTGGTTCCCTGACAAACAATTTTAAATGTATGAGTGTGATATGAAGTACATGACTACTAATTTATCTCTCTCTCTTCTCTCTACTCCTCTCTCTCTCTCTCTCTCTCTCCAGTCTCCTGATGTATGTCAGTATTAACCCAATAACCTCTTACAGAGTCACAGTTCAAGAACAAACCAACCATTAGACAATACCTCTGACACACATCTAATATCAGCTACAAACATTACATCTAATGATAGTTTGTTACATTAACTATAACATCATCTTAACTGCTGATCAACATTACTAATATCAGCCTCTGCTATAAATAAGTTGGTACTAGTCAAACTACACAGGGAATTGAAATATGTGAGTATTTAACAACTGATGTATTACATGAAATATATATATATACTTGAAATATGTGAATAAAGGTGTTTTACAGTATTTTTTTCTAATATTTACTTATAATATGTGTAATATATTATATATATATAGATATATATATATATATATATATATATATATATGTATGTATGTATGTACTTACTCATATGTGGCCCACCTACTTTGTATATATCATGACACTAAAGTGTTATTTTAAACAATGTGGTATTCTAAATTATCATTGCTATTAGATAATGTATTTTCATAGTTTTATTGCCTCACTATTAACATTATTAAATTATGATCTAAAATTATATGATCATTAAAATATGATACTAATGTACACAGCTTGTTTATCATTTACTATATATTATATATTTTGTGTTGTTCATTATTAGTATCTTCTCTTTTATAGATACTAGTAGTGTTCAAAGAGTTGATGCAGTTCTATCAATGAATATTCTTCATGTGACATGTTATTTAGCAGAGTATAGTGTGGACATTGGTTGTTTATGTTGAAGTACTTTATAAAAATGAGATCATTGCTAACAAACAATTGTGAGAACTAAAAATGAAACTCAGCTGTCTGGTTTTATCAAACTTATTCTTCCTTATTTTAACTCCACCCACTCTAATTTGGTTGTTGTAGCATTTGATTACAATAATGATGGTAGTATGGGACAACTGGTTTTAATGTGACAACTTTTTATCTCTAGCTCCGAACTTGGTTTTAGAACTGTGCACCCTCTCTAGTCCGCCCACTATGACAACTCAAGGTATCATTGATCATGTAGTTGTTATAATGTAATTATATTTATATATGTACTTACTAGAATGTATTGTCACAAAACTACTATAAAATATAACAAAACACAATTGACTTAACATATATATACATAATATAGTAAGAAGTACTTTAAAATCATTAGTATTTAATCTTCATTATATAAGTTTTCTTTTTGCACATAGCTATAACATCTAATATTCCACATATAATCAGGTATGTTCTAATTACACATAAACATAGTAAAATTGATCTGAATTATTTTTGTATAGTAACTATTAGTATTTCTATATCACCAACATTTGCATCTACAATAACTCCTAAATCAGGTACATGGTGATTAATATTAGTATATGTATAAATTCAATATTTCTTTAATAGTTCTTCTAGTCCTCTCTCTACAGCATTGTTTTAGCAGTCACTATAAGTGTACTTGTGTCATTAGTGATTATCGTTACAGCTATAGTACTAATATTGATTTGTTTTATTATCTAAAGTTCAAAGGTCGCTTTTCTTCCAATGTTCAAATAGAGACTACCAGCTCCAATACTATTAGATAATATAGCATATGGTATTACATACCAGTAGATTATCTCCAATGATCTATGACCTGTTTTACCAGAACAAGTATCAGATACAACATTAGTGGATTTCACTATGCGCTCTATACTGTGCAAGACATTCTTCTTCACAATATTATAATAACTCTGTTATATCATTAGTGAACCTGAACACACAATAACGAGCAGTGAGAGTGTGATATCAATGCTTCCAGTAAATAGGACATATGAAACTATACCAGATATTATTTCTCATCAAATGGAGTAGGGATGATCATACTGGACCAAAGTGATACTACTTTTTAACATGATGTGACAGCTAATGAATTTTTGAAGATGTATCATCAGTACTACCATTTGAATTGAATACAAATATTGCTTCTAATAGTGTGACTAAAAAAGACAAACAGATTATCTCAGTGTGTATAATTATTACAGATTTGGAAACTATATATATATATATATATATATATTATATATATATATATATATATATATATATACCCTTTAAAAATTGATTGGTGATTTATGTTTATAAAAGTCACATATGTAGGAAGTAAGCATAATACTCATAAATATAACAAAGTCATCATTAGCAACATAAGGCTAATCTTTTGTCAGTTTATAAGAAAGATCCTCTCTTCACTTTCTTTCCTGTACACTCTATTCTTTTTTACAGGTTTACTTTTAAGTAGGTCATTTAGATCTTTATCCCTCAAAGGTATTCATGGAGCAGTGATCAGTCTTGACTGGATGAATTCATAATGTCTACAATGTACAGTCAAACGTACTGAAGCAATATTGACTTGTTGTGTGTCAGACAAGTACTATAGTCTGGTAATACAACCTAGTGATATAAAGATACCTTCAACCGTTTAACTGATGATACTGAGACATCAAGATTGTCAATCAATATATCACATGCTAGCTATGTTAAGATATCACAAGCTTCTTCAACTCTTGCCTTTGTACTTAATGAATCTTCCCTGGATCAAGTATTACCTTTAAAGAGGAGGATTCCCAGAAAATATCATGACCTGCTATATTTTAGTAAAAATATGAGTATAAAATTTATTCATAAACTTAAGCATAGAACTATTGCTTATAGAGTTTATTTATTGTTTAAGTAACTTGATATTATTCAATATGTGATGTTTAAGATATCGCTCGGGCATTTAATTTTTATAACCTACTCTAATAATTTTTTTAATCACAATAACGGATGTGGTCAAAAACTTAATTGGCCTACAAATATTTGTGAATTTTCAGATACATATATTGTGTGTATACATATTACACCTATTAATACATTACATCATTGCATAATTGTCACAATGTATAAAGTCCATTACAACTACAATGTAAGTGTCTTTAATTCATTCCACTGATTAAACTAGAAGAACCCAATCTTGTTTATTAGAAATAGTTGTATAGAATTTTAAATAGAAGACATTAAAGAAAAAAATGGAGATACAAGACAAATGTAGCAATGACTACAGTATGATAATTTATAATGTATTGCCATTTCTGCTCTTGTCTTGTTTTGTTATAATTCAAACAATGCACTTTATTTTTAGTTTTTTCACATTACAGCTATATCCAGTGTTATAACAGATCTTACTTATACCATCTTAGTTACCAGTCTGTGAGATTAACATGGAATACTCCCAGTGCACAGGAGGATGCAATATAGATTACTAATCATCACTGTGACTCCATTAGGCGGTAATGAAGCTTGGAACATTACTACTACAGACAATAGTAATATACTGTCACTGGACTAATGTCTGGTCAGAGATATACTTAGTGTAAGTCTCAAACTGTGTCAAAGTGGGAGAAGATAGTAATGTTTGTTATTTTGCTATTTTACCAGGAGAAGGTATAATATTAATTTGTTATTATTATTATAATTATCATTTAGTGCCACCTCCTCTTGGTGTAATGTATATCTAACTATAACAATGACATAAACAAAACTGGTTTGTCCTGGACTGTGACTGTACATTAGATAGATAATTATATGATTGTAATTAAATACTTTTAGCCATGTCAGTTGATGATTATAATACTGATAAAATGCCACCTATTGATAATTGCACCATATCAATACAACATTACAACATTGATGATACATTTCAATGTGTAACTAGTTACCCGCTAATAATATTGTTAGATTTAAGTGTGAATACATCAATGCAATTGTAGTAGTTACAATATATCTGAATGTTTCAAGTTTTTAATTGTCCATTACTAATGCTAAATGTTTGCAGAATGTTTATGCCTGTAAATTTTGACATAGCCAATTTACAAGCTGAATTAAATTCACAACAGCTGTTTATGTACAACCAATAACCTCACGCATTCAGATTGCTTTATGAGTATCAACAACATTCGACTTATTTCACAAACCATATATGCAAATGCTACAGATAACTTCATATTTTTATTACAGCCTCATTTCAACTGTATCATACACAATACAAGTCATTAATACTGTTGACAATATTGCGGGGAGTGTCGTACTGACAATTTTGTGATTCCAGTCAGGGACATGGAAATATTTTCATCTTAGGACAATTGTCCTAAGATTGAAATATGTGCCAGACATGTCTGTTTTGGACATGTTTATCATAAAGAATTTATGCCTTACTCAAAAAAATATCAGCCATAGCCATGATGATGTCATGACAGCCATCCTCTATTTCAATATAGCTCTTTGGGTAATGATGTCATTCACAAAGGAGGTTATTCATCATCACCTACTGATCCTCCTGTTCTGTATGAGATTCCAGTATCTGCTAAGGGTGTGTCCATCACTTGAAATGAAAGACAATAAGGCATATGGTCATGTTTTGACCATTAATAGTGGGGATATACCTTACATCAGCTGATTGTGAAACCTTACAATAACTTAAGTAGTCTTCTTTATTTTCATTTTCATTGTTGTTTTAACGTTCCTACTAGATTAGTTTTAGGATAGTTCCGTACTAAACCATTCATTTGAGATGATAAAGACTGTGTGGCATATTCATATATATATTATATATATATACTATATATATATATGATATAGCCAATAGTCACATATTGGTTAATAAATTTTCCTTATATTCCTAACAAGTTTGTCTTGTGAGGTAAAAACGAACTTAAAAACAGGTCAATATATCAAAACTTTTTTTGAAAAGAATTTCACCTCAATAATTACAAATGTAAAATAATTTATTAAGATATTATCCTCTATTAACTTATTTTGATAAACATATTAATCACAGAATTGTTGACATAATGTCATATTAAGTAAAGTAAACAATCCATTTAGTATTAAACACGATTTGTTGACACTATTCATTGTCCTATAGGTCCATAAGCTGGATTGTAGTAGTAAGAGGTACTGGGCTAATAACATCTGGATTTTGTACCTCCTCATACACATCCTGTTCAACTGTTTTGACTGGTTCTTTTCTACTCAATCCACTTCTTTTAATGTACAAATAAACAAACAGTAATGTTAGTACTAGTGTTAATATTGATGAGAATATAGCTGTCATGAAAAAAATGTAATTGTAACAGCTGCAGCTGTTGATAATGAGTTAGAAGTATCTATAGAAATAAAAAAACTGTCAGTACATGTTTTATATTATCTACATATATACCCCAGACATGACATGTTGGTGATATAGTAATAACATAATCACTGATTGAATACCTAATAAGTAGAACAAAACAATAATGAATGATGCAGTGTATAGTGGACCATATCTTACTTCTTTCAGGTGTGTATGATGTAACAGAAAGTGATGGAGTACTTTGTGGAATACTAAAATGTTTACAGATATATTATATTCAAATTTACTAAGCAACAAAGTCAACATTCTTCACAAGATGTAAACAGATACAAAAGGAACACTAACCAAATACATATACTACCAAATATTATCATTTGAAAGGTCTTAAATATGATCAACCCTAATTTGTAATATTTAGTAAATAAATATTATCATTATATAATGTATATCTGAAAATTATTTTGTAGTTTAAACTGTGCAATACTAAAATTTTGTACTAAACTTCATACATACTACTACTACCTGTACAATATTTATATATTTTACCTATATTTTTCAACAGTAAGCTGTCCAAATCCTAAAGTATTATTAGCTTCTAGTTGTACAAAATAAGTAAAGTTTCACACTAGCTCCAGTGATAGTGAGAGTAGTAGTGGACTTGGTACAATAACAGTTATATTAATATCATTGTTTGTGACATTATGAACTACTCTATAGTAGTTCACATCAGGACGAGGACATGATGAGGTAGGTTGCTAAGTAATATATTACACAAATAACACAATCACATGTATAATAATACATTATACTTACCATCCACTGTACTGATATACTTATTGTAACATTCGATTGTGTGAAGTTTTCAGGAGAAGTCAGTGGCCATTGCTATTAGACCTGGGAACTTGTTCAGGTGCTATGAGTATATAACAACAAATGTCAATAAATACAATTTACAAGTTCTAACTTACTATCTAAATTAAAAACACCCACTGTTACTCTGAGGTCCATTCCCTGTTAGCTCTATCTACTACTGCTACAGTATAAACTATATTGTACTCCTTCTAGTCTGTTTATTGATAGTAAGAGAGGCAAATGTTGTATTAAAGATCTCTGTTGGTTGTACTCTGGTTAGTGACAGTGACATTATAGTAATCAAGACATAGTTCTGAAGATGGTGGACCAGGAGATAGTAACTGATGTAGAACTAACAGCAGTATAAGACAGTGAACTAGGACTAGTATTGGGAGGACCTGTTGATAAAGATACTATAAATTCGAACATATAGTTCTCTCTTACCTTCTAACTTAACAAGTACATTGTCTACTATTAGTATTGCTATTACCATCAACTAGATCACGACATTCAACAGTCCACAGTGTTGTTAACTCAACATTAGCAATAAAGTTGAGACTGAAAGAGTTACTACCATTTTTATTGGCAGTAAAAGAACTACCAACTGGTAGTGTATGTCCAATAGCATCAGCTGCACCTAAATGAATTGGCACCACTAACACTCCCACTGACTGTCCATCGTGATACTGCTTACTTATCACACACTGATATACAGCTGGTACCTCAGGACAAAATGTTGAACATGAAAAGCTCACCACCTGAGAGTGAACTGGAATGACTGAGATAAAATATTATATAAGTTTTAAAGTTAATAATATACCTTGAACAAAGAAAAATACAGAACTTAACAATATGACCAGAAATGCTGACATTTCAATTTATAAATAAGCCACTCCCTAATACTGCAATGTGATATGGTATTAAACAACAGCTAATGCACTATACTCTATTTGAAAGTATGTCGTATGTACTTTGTCTAGTGATGGTATTAAACAACACAATGCTGTTATCAGTGTTGTATGCTGTAATGATTAATATGTCTATATGAATTTTAAAAGATGATGATAGAAATAATGTTAACAAAAAATATATACCCTTGCAAGTATAAATAGCTATGGTCATGAGCAGACTAACATGGTTTGTCTAATGCTGGAATGAATATGGCTTTTTCAATGACAGTTGCACACTCTTTCCTCTCTAAGTATTACCAATGTGTCACTCCCAGTTCCTTTGCATTGAAAAGATTGTCAGTGCACAGCTGTGATGAATGTGCTACCAACATCTCTGCACTGTATCTGTGGACTGAGGGTAATTAATTTTTCCATCTTTTACTCATTATATTAATAGTTTACAAACCTATATACTTTTAGCAGTTTTTACTATCCACTTATATACACATAACATCAAGATCAGGTATATGTGCTATTAGTATTTATGTATATATCAGCCAATGTAACTGGTATTATTGTCGACATTAACGTGTCATCACAGCTGCAATGATATTGTATACTCTTTTGTCAATATTTCTACCTAAGTCAATCAACACTCATTCTATTGAGACAGTTTATATTCCTCTCCATTAGCTTCATCACAAAACAAGTTGAGTCATAATAATATAATATAGCTCCCCACAATCTTTTGTTCATAATTAATTTAACTACAAAATCCAGAATATTGAACACATTATTAATATATTATTATTTGTCTTGGTTTTAATTTATCATCATAAACTCATCAGCACACAGCTGTTATCAATGCATGGAATAATATGTGGAGATGAACTAAATATTTCAAAACATACTAAATGTTAACACATTATATACATATTTTATAAATACATTTTCTCTCAGCTTTCTCATTCATCTCGATCAGGTGTATACATATCTACCATTTTTATACTATTAACATTATTCTAATAGTAATTCTTATATAAAATAGTCATTTGTGACATGATATGATTCTGAAGTACCTGATTACATATCATTATGTACATATTACAATGATAACTGACAACTGTAATAACTGTGAACTTAACATGTGATTGTGTTATTGGTCAATGTGTAATGACATACTATCATGTTCCTCTTTTATCACATACTACTGTTTGTCAAGTTAAGTCAGGACTTCACTCTCTCATCTCATCATCATTTTCACATTCACATAATATTATATATATACATAAAATACATTCATTTCCAGTTTTACATTCATTATTGTGGATTCCAGATATTTACTCATTCTTTCTTCTTCTACTGACAATATCAGAGATATGTCTAAGCTCATCTATTATATCAGAAGGTTCTTACTATACACAATCAGGACAAGGTAGTGACTATATGTGCTGTACCTGCTACTATCATTACTGTAAACTCTTTAATTGTGCTGATGACTGTTTTAAATGTGTAATTTTGAATATTCTATTATATGATGTAGATATCTTTTATCTCAATGGTTACTCTAATGATGTAGAGAGTGACACTAATCAACCACAATTTTTATCTACTATTGTTGTCTCTACTACTCAGCAGTTAGTGAAGTAGATTGGTTTGTAAGATAATACAATAATAATTTATCAATGTGTCACCCTGAGTTTTTACATTGAGAGGATCATCACTGCACAGTAATTTTAAATATTATAACAATATCTCTGCATTGCATCTGTGGACTGAGGTAAATCTAAAATTCCAGCTTTTACTATCTACTTACACATAACATCAAGATCAGTATATATACTATTAGTATTTATGTATATCAGCCAATGTAACTGGTATTATGTTGACCATAGGTGTTTCCATCACAACTGCAATGGTTTTTTTGTATCCTCTTTATCACATAACTAGTCAAAAGCAGGACTTTGATCTTGTCTACTGGTCTCCTGCTCTAAATAAAACATTATCATGTACACCAGAAATGGAAGATACTATGGTCATGTAACCATTGGTAACATGATACATCTATATACTGTTATATTAGAAAATATAATTATCTACAAATGAGTGTACACTTGTCACAACTTACTTTACTTGTTATCATAATTTTCACACATAGCAGTTATGACATGAAATCTATTAGGACTGTAGCCTTTGTGACTAAACAAGTTGTCTCATGAGGTAAATGAACTTAAAAAATATGTCAACATATCAAAACTTTTTTTGAAAAGAACACACAATTATTAAGATACTATCCTCTATTAACTTATTTTTTGATAAACAATATTAGTCACAGAATTGTTGACATGTCATGTTAAGTAAAGAAAAACAAACTATTTAGTATATAAACACAGATTTGTTGACACTATTCATTGCCCTATAGGTCCATAAGCTGGATTAGTAGTAAGAGATACTGGACTAATAACGTCTGGATTTTGTACCTCCTCATACACATCCTGTTCAACTGGTTGGGACTGGTTCTTTTCTACTCAATCCACTTCTTTTAATGTACACATAAAAACAAACAGTAATGTTATTACTAGTGTTAATATTGATGAGAATATAGCTGTCATGAAAATGTATTTGTAACAGCTGCAGCTGTTGATAATGAGTTAGAAGTATCTATAGAAATAAAAAGACTGTCAGTACATGTTATATTAATCTACATATATACCTCCAGGACATGACAGTGTTGGTGATATAGTAATAACAGAATCACTGGCTAGAATACCTAATAAGTAGAACAAACAATAATGAATTGGGCACTTTACGAGACTATATCTATATTAATTATTCCAGATGTTTATGATAGAAAACAATGGAATATTTTTTGGAATAACAAAACATTTACAGATATATTTATATTAAAATTCACTAAGCAACAAAGTCAACAGTCTTCACAAGATGTAAACAGACATGTTAAAAACCAAAGGGAACACTAACCAAATACACATATACTACCAAATATTATCATTTGAAAGGTCATAAATATGATCAACCCTAATTTGAAATACTAAGAAATACATACTATTATTATATATATGTACTGTATATCTAGAAATTATTGTGTTCACCACCTGAGAGTGAACAGGAATGACTGAGATGAAATATTATATAAATTTTAAGTTAGTAATATACCTTGAACAAAGAAAAAGACAGAACTTGACAATATGACCAGAAATGCTGACATTTCTAACTTAAAAATAAGCCACTCCCTAATACTACAATAATGATTTTACTGAGCCATACAATCTATCATGAGTAATGAATGTACTCTACTCAATTGAAAAGTATGTCATATGCATTGCGTTTTAAGCACATAATGCTATTAATACTATTATAAGTGTTTGAATGTTTAATAATTAATATGTCTATATAAGTTTTTGTTTATATAGTTTGAAAGATTGCAATAGAAAATGATGTTATCAAAAAACAAAATATGTATAATTATGCTCTTACAAGCTTAAATAGCTATTGTCATGAACAGACTACAATAGTTTGTCTAATGCAAATGCATATGGCTTTTCAATAACAGTTGCATGCTCCTTCTTCCCTAGGTAATTTAACAATATGTCATTTCCAGGTTTACTTTGAGAAGATTATCAGTGCACAGTTGTGATGAATGTGGAACAGTATCTCTGTACTGTATCTGCGAACTGAATATTCTAACTTCTACTCATTATATTAATAGTTTACAAAACCTACTTTTTGCAATTTTTATTATTCACTAACACATAACATCCAAATCAGTTATATAAGCTTTTACTACTTATGAATATGGCTTTTGAATAACAGTTTGCACTCTCCTTCCTAAGTTATTTAGCAATATGTCACTCCCTGTTTACTTTGAGAAGATCATCAGTGTACAGATGTGATCATGTTTTAACAAATACCTCTGTATTGAATCTGTGGACTAAGGTAATCTAAATATTCCATCTTTTTACTCAATATATATAAGTTTACAAAACCTATATACTTTTCCAGTTTTACTATCTACTTAATTACACATAACATTAAGATTAGGTATATATGCTATTATATTTATGTATATATCAGCCAATGTAGCTGGTATTATGTTGACCATTGGTGTTTTCATCACAGCTCAATGGTATTGCATTCTCTTTTATCACGTAGTCAAAGCAAGACTTCAATGTTTTGTCTACTGGTCCTCCTGCTCTAAATAGGACATTATCATGTACACCAGAAATGGAAGATACTATAGTCATGTGACCATTGATAACATGATACATTTATGCATAATTATATTAGAAATATATCTACAATTGAGTGTACACTTGTCACAACTTGCTTTGCTTGTGTGTTATCATATTTCTACACATAACAGTTATGACAGGAATCAATTAGGCCTTTAGCTAATGGTCCACATATTGGTTAGAAAATTATCTCTGTGTAACTAGCAAGTTGTCTTGCGAGGTAAAAAATTGAATTTAAAAAGTATGTCAACTATCAATTTTTTTGAAAAGAACTTCACACACAATAATTAGGAATGTAAATGAAATTTATTAAGATACTATCCTCTAATAACACTTAATATGATAAACAATGTTAGTCACACAATTTGTTGACATGTCATGTTAAGTAAAGCAAACAATTCATTTAGTATGTAAACACAGATACTATTGCCACTATTTACTGTTCTATAGGTCCATATAAGCTGGGTTAGTAGTAAGAGTAATGTTCATTGTTAACAAAAAGTATATACTCTTGGAAGTATAAATAGCTATGGTCATAAGCAGACTACAGTGGTTTTGTCTAATGCTACAATGAATGTGGCTTTTGAATGACAGTTGCACACTCTTTCCTCTCTAACATGTCACTTCCAGTCTTCTTTAGGTATGTGTGTACATTACTAGTTATGCATTGTGATGATGTTTGCTATATAGGTTTATCAAATTCTGTTGTAAGTGGCATTACATTGTCTGTTAGTGTTTTTATTAAAGCTCTAGTAACAGCTATAATATCCTGTCTTTGTTAGATATTACTGTTGTGTCAAGTCTAAAGGATCATCACCTACTGATTCTCCTGCTCTGTATGAGATTCCAGTATCTACTAGTTGTGTGTCATCACTTGAGATGAAAGATAATATGGCATATGGTCATGTGACCATTGATAGTGGATATATATATATATATATATATATACACACTACATCAGCAGTTTATGAAACTGTACAAATTCTTTATTTTCACTATCATTGTTGTTTTAAGGTTGCTACTATATTAGTTTTAGTATAGTTTCAGTACTGAAATATCATTAGTTAATTGATGTATTTATTTTGTTGATGTAATTTCCATTTATAAAAAGTTTAAATTATTATATTAGATTAATAATTATTATAATGGAATTTACAGTCATTACATTAACATTAAATAAGAAAACTGTTTCACAATTCATATATTAATATATTAGTCTCTAGTCAATTTAATATCAAGTGTACAGCTAACGTTCAGCAATTCTCAGACAACAATATGAATTGTGACATCACAAAATATATTATTACATTACACGTTTTTTTTTATTGCTATTCGAGTTATTGAGAAAAATGTGTATTCACTGCACAACAGTATAACTTATGTATACCCATAATTAATATGGATAATTAATATTATATTATGTATACAATATACTGGCACCACAAAGTAGTACGAGTTTCTAATCCAAAAAACCTTTTTAAACAGTTTATAAACTCAGTTGTATTTTATAAGTGAAGTATTGAAACAGAAGACTGCATAAAACTGATAAAGCCATTACATTAGAATAAGTGTTGATGGACTTAGGTAGAAACATTGGTGAAAAATGTTCTTGTGTAGTGATACTTCCTTACACTATTTACATATCAGCTAGTTAGACTTAAAGGAAATTACTCCATACATGGTTGACATGGCTATGACATCTAGACACAATATAACATTTTTTGATTGAATCACTTTTACAGTTTATATTCCTCTCCATTAGCTTCATCACAGAACAAGTTGAGTCATAATAATATAATATAGCTCCCACAATCTTTTGTTCATAATTAACTACAAATCCAAGAATATTAAACACATCATTTAGATAGTGTTATTTGTGTCTAGTTTTAATTTATCATCCTATTACATAAACACGCAGCTGTTATCAATGCAAGAAATAATACATGAATGTGAACTAAATATCGAAAACTTACTAAATTTAACACATTATATACATATTTTATAAATACATTTTCCAGCAGCTTTATCATTTATCTTGATCAGGTATATACATATCTACCATTCTTGTACTATTAACATTATTGTAATGGTAATTCTTATATGATATAGTCAGCTGTGATGTGACATGATCCTGAAGTACCTGATTACATATCATTATGTACATATTACAATAATAACTGACAACTGTGAACTTAATGTGTGATTGTGTTATTGGTCAATGTGTATGACATGCTATTATAATCCTCTCTTATCACATACTACTGCTTTGTCAAGGTTACAGTCGAACTTCAACCCTCATCTACTGATCTTTATGCTCTAAATAAAAAGGACAAGGTAGTGACTATATATGCTGTTCCTGGCACTATCATCACTGTAACGTTTAGTGGATAATTCTACTGATGATTGTCTAAATGTGATAATTTGGGCTATTTATTTTATCATATGATGTAGATATCTTTTATCTCAGTGATTATTTTAATGATGTAGTGATTGTCAGTATCAACCACAGTTTTTATCCACTGTTATTGCTTCTACTACTCAGCAAATGATAATTTAGATTGGGTTGTAGGATAATGTATGATATTCTAAGTAATTTAGCAATACGTTTACTCTCAGTTTACTTTGATAAGATTATCAGTAGACAGTTTTGATAAATATGGTAGCCATATCTCTGCACTGTATCTGTGGACTGAGTTAAACTAAATATTCCATCTTTTACTCATTATATAAATAGTTTTACATAGCCTATATACTTTAAGCAGTTTTACTATCCACTTACACATAACGTCAAGATCAGGCATTTATACTATTAGCATTTATGTATAATTATATTAGCTAATGTAACTGGTATTTATTTTGATCATTAGTATTTTTCATCACAGCTGCAATGGTATTGTATCCCTCTTTAATCACATAGCCAAGTCAAAAGAAGGACTTCAATCTTTTGTCTACTTATCCTCCTGCTCGAAACAGAACATTATCATGTACATTGGAAATGGAAGACACTATAGTCATGTGACCATTGGTACCATAATACATTTATTCATTGCTATAATAGAAATATATCAGTATACACTTGCAATAATTAGAAATGTAAATTAATTTTTTTAAGGGACCATCTCCTATTAACGTATTTTGATAAACAATATTAGTCCCTATAATTGTTTGACATGTCATGTTCTGTAAAGCAAAACAATCCATTTAGTATATAATAAACACAGACATATTGCGCACTATTCATTGTCCTATAGGTCCATAAGCTGGATTAGTAGTAAGAGGTACTTCACTAATAATGTCTGGATTTTGTACCTCCTCATATACATCCTGTTCAACTGGTTGGACTGGTTTTTTTTCTTGTCAGACCAGATCTTTTGTTATACACATTAACAACAGTAATGTTAGTACTAGTGTTATATATGATGAGAATATAGCTGTCATGAAAAATGTAATTGTAACAGCTTCAGCTGTTGATATTGAGTAAGAAGTATCTATAGAAATAAAAAGACTGTCAGTACATGTTATATTAATCTACATATATACCTCCAGGACATGGCAGTGTTGGTGATATAGTAATAACAGAATCACTGATTAGAATACCTAATAAGTAAACAAACAATATGAATGGACCATATCTTACATTTTCCAAATGGGTATGATAGGAAACAATGGGATATTTTGTTGGAATAACTAAATATTTACAGATATATTTATATTAAAATTTTCTAAGCAACAAGTCAACAGTCTTTCTCAAGGTATAAACAGACATGTTAAGAAAGAAAAGGAAAAAATCAAATATACCACATACTACCAAGTATTGTCATTTGAAAAGGTCTTAAATACCATCAATCTTAATTTGAAATATTATTTTAATATATACTATCATTATATACTGTAAATCTGAAAATAATTTGTCCTTTTATAGTATTGTGGTTTGTGGTTGCAACTTTTCATAGTTGTAAGTAACCACATTACAACAGAAGGTTATATATTCACTCACTCTCGCTCTGTACTCATATATTAACTGTAACATTAGCAAGTCATCAGCAAGTGTGATATACTAGGTACTTGATAAACATTGAAGCTACATGTATATTATATATTCATTATTGTGTATTATGACGTCATGTATCGATATAATACCGCATGCTTTTAGTATTTTGTCAGTTGTCATAAGTTGTCATTAGTTGTATTATTTGCTACATTGTTATAGTTATCATTATTATTACTATTGTCATTGGGTCGGTTTGTTAGTTGTACAAATAGCCGGTTTTCTATAATTCTTCACTCGGTCACCACAGCAAGTAGTTGAGAATCAAGTAGATATAGGTATAATAGTTTGTAGTTAACTGTGTAATATTAAATTTGTACTAAGCTTCATACATATCACTACTACCTGTACAATATTTATATATTTACCTATATTTGTCACAGTAGCTGCTCCAAATCCTAAAGTATTATTAGCTTCTAGTTGTACAAAATAAGTAAAGTTCACACTAGCTCCAGTGATAGTGAGAGTAGTAGTAGGACTTTGGTACAATAACAGTTATATTAATGTCATTGTTTGTGACATTATGAACTACTCTGTAATAGTTCACATCAGGACGAGGACATGATGAGGTAGGTTGCTAAGTAATATATTACACAAATACTCTATTACATTTATAATAATATACAATACTCACTCTCCACTGTACTGATATATTAACTGTAACATTAGCTTGTCTTGAGTCATCAGGAAGCCAGTGGCCATTGCTATTAGACCTGGAACTCGTTCAGGTGCTATGAGTATAGTAAGAATATCAATGTCACTAAATGAAAATTTACAAGTTCTAACTTACTATCTAAATTAAAACAACCATTGTTACTCTGAGGTCCATTCCTGTTAGCTCCATCTACTACTGCTACTGTATAACTATATTGTACTCCATCTAGTCTGTTACTGATAGTAAGAGAAGTAGATGTTGTATTGACAACTCTTGTTGGTTAGTGTTCTTGTCAGTGACAGTAACACTATAGTAATCAAGACATTGTTTCTAAAGATGGTGACCAGGAGATATTAACTGATGTAGAACTAATAGCAGTATAAGATAGTAAACTAGGACTGGTAGTGGGAGGACCTGTTGATATTAAATACATAAGTATTATTTTACTATGTTACCTTCTAACTCAATAGTACATTGTCTACTATATTGTTATTGCTATTATCATCAGCCAGATCACGACATTCAACAGTTACACTGTTGTTAAAATCAGTGTTAGCTTTGAATTTAAGACTGAAAGAGTTACTACCAGTTTTATTGGCAGTAAAAAAACTGCCAACTGGTAGGGTATGTCCAATAGCATTAACTCCACTAAATGAATTGGTACCGCTAACACTACCACTAACTGTCCATCGTGAAACTGCACTAGTTATCACACAGTGATATACAGCTGGTACTTCAGGACAAGATGTTTGGACATGGAAAACTCACCACTTGAGAGTGAACTAGAATGACTGAGATAAAATATTACACAACATATCTTAGGTTAGTAATACCCTTGAATGAAGAAAAAGACAGAACTTAATAATATGACTAGAAATGTTGACATTCTGTCACTGATTACTTTCTGAACTAGGTTATTAACATGTCCTTAAACTAAAGAAAGTCTAGTTATATACAAAAGATGAATGAATGCTGATACAATATATGTATTCAAAAGTGAAAAGTAGATTACAAAACTATGAGAAAAGGTGACAATGCACTGAAAGTAATACATTTAGATTATTAATAAGCACCACTTAACATATTAATCAACACCTAAAACTTAAATATATTTTTAATAAAAGAGTACAACAACAAAGAACCCTCTAAACCAAATGATTAACTAAACCAAATATATAATTTTAATGTATGTATTATATTAAATCAATAACTGTTTGGCTTGAGCTTTTAAAGATCAAATTTTAAAATAAACCACACCCTAATACTACATATAATTATTTAGTGAGTCACACAATCCAGCATGAAGTAACAAATAAACTATACTCTCATTGAAATGTATATCATGTATATTTCTAATGATGGTATTAATAAACACAATAATGTTATCAGTATTGTATGATATAATATTTACTATATTTAAGCTTGCATATACATTTTGAAAGGTCATAATAGAAAATGATGTTAACCCAAAAAATATACTCTTTCAAGTAACTGTAGTCATGAACAGACTACAATGGTTTGTCTAATGTTGCAATACATATGGATGACAGTTGCAGTCTCCTTCCTCTATAAGTAATTTAGCAATGTGTCACTCCCAATTTACTTTGAGAAGATTATCAGTATACAGTTGTGGTGATGTGAAACAATATCTCTGCACTGAATCTGTGGACTGAGTAAAACTAAATATTCCATCTTTTACTTATTATATAAATACTTTACATAGCCTATATACTTTTGCAGAAGGGGTTTACTATATCCACTTACACATAATATCAAGACCATCTGTGTGGACTGAGGTAAACTAAAATTCCAATTTTTACTATCTACTTACACATAACATTAAGATCAGGCATGTACGCTATTAGTATTTATATATATCACCCAATGTAACTAGTATTATGTTGACAATTGGTAATTTCATCACAGTTGCAATGGTATTGTATCCTCTTTTATCACATAGTCAAGTTGAAAGCAGGACTTCAATCCGTTGTCTACTGGTCCTCCTACTCATGTGACCTTTGGTAATGAGGAAATATTCATTACATCATCTAGCTATGTTATTTCAGTATTTATCATGTAGTTTATTTTCCTATTCACATATTTGTGGCTGTGGATTCAAGATGCTTATCTTAATCTTTCTTCTACTGACAATATCCAAGAAATGTCTATCAACCATCCGTTATATCAGGAGGTTCTTACTGTACTCCATCAGTACAAGGTGGTAACTATGCTGTACCTGATCAGACTATCATCAAACTGAACTGTTCAGTGGATAACCCTAATTACTTGGATAACTTACTCAAATGGACTATTCCATCATATGATGTGGAAATTCGTCATTTGTATGGCAGGCCTAATGATATAGATTTTAGATGGCCATTTAAATCCACTGTTATTTCATCTGATTAAAAGTGCCAAGACTACAACAGCATCACTATGGATATCAGCAGTTAGTGATTTAGATGGGGCAGTAGTAGAATGTGCTGATGTATCAATAATATAGCAACCTGTATACTACAGATATTAAGTGAGCTCTAGTGTTATCATTAATATAATATTAGCATGAACTTTCTAGCTGTCCCTAGTCCACCTAATAATCTGACATGTACTATTATCACCTCCAACTCAATAATATTACAATGGAGTCCACCAACTGATAATGGAGGAAAGCCCATTTCACATTACAACGTAACTTGGTCTCCTAATTCAGGCATCAAGGTCACCGAAGGCATGTCTTTATCTATTACTGGTCTATTACCTAACATTGAATATACATTTACTGTCAGTGCTAGTAATTCTGTAGGAATTGGAAATGGTACTTCAACGAAATGCATAACAGTACAAGAAAGTAAGAAGTTTATAATCTAAAATTTTGTCATTATTTTTCATATATATATTATAGTTCCCCCTAGAGTTAGTACAGTTAGTGTATGTTTGGATTGGAATATAAATGATAATACTGCTCTGTCTATTAATTATACAGTAAGTATATCACTATAAAATTGATTGGTCGATTTTAACAAAAATACCATAGTCATTATGTTGCATTAATACAGCATACTTAAATAAGATACTAAGTAGTAGTCATAAACACTTTTCATCATACTAATATACAGATTGATGCTTGAGAGTAGTTTTGTATATAATCGTCTGAACTATGAAGATTCTGTTTAACTTCTTATTAGTTAGACACAAGAAATTTCATGGATGCTAGGCCTATGTGTAATGGGTTGTTATTATAATAGGAAACATATCCTTTTTATAAAGTTATTTGTTGAAAGTACATGAAACATCCTTTCATAACAATTAACAGTAGTGTAATTTGAGCAAACACAGATATCCTGTATGTTTGATCTACACATAAAAATCTGACCGGATGAACTAGGATTATAATTGCGTAGCCACAAAATGACGGAAATTAATAAATAATCATAAATTCCACTTCACATTTCAAAATGCAGAAAGATATATTATTAGCATATAAAAAATAGTCAAGCAATTGAAGTGATTTTGGTCAGTTTTATCAGCTAGACCAGAAGTCTCTGATATGTCAACTACATAGAACTATAAAAACTGAGAGGGATACTATCACAACTTCATGTACATGTACACTCTACTTACACTGAAATGTACATGTACTTGTATATTGTCATGTGATAATATGAGGCCAAATATCATTCTATGAAATAGTAGTTTTCGAAACTCTTCACTTTAACTCTTGCTAGTGTCTGCAATGCCTGGAACCTGCTGATGAGTCCCAGGGCATTGATAAGTATAAGAAAAAAATTAGTCTAAAGTCAATGTGTAACCTCTACTCAGAAAATACAATTCATTAACCTCGCTGTGCGTGGACGCATAGCGTGGAGTCTGTCAGTGTGTTTCTGTTACCCGGGCAAATGGCTTTGAACTGTTTTAACGCAGCAAACACGGACTGGTAGCCACCAAACTATAGTGGATGTTAGCAAAACTTCTGTACTTCTTAAGAATACTGCCAAAAGGAGCATCAAACGAACAAAAAGCTTTAAAAGTCTGAAAAACCTTTGAAAAAAGCATAGCTTTCAGTGAAGACTCGAGAATTCAATAAAAATCTCCTGCATACAGCTTATGACATTTTCCAACTTTTTAAAGTGAGAATTTTTGCAAAAATACTTCTTTGGAAAGTTATGACAGTTTTACTAACTTTTGGCAGTTATCTTTGTCGATACATTGAGCGCGAACTAAAAATACTAGTACCATAGCTGTCATTGGAGAATCAGTAACTTTTACTAAGAAGGTGGAAAGTATTGGACCTTTTGCCAATTAGAGTGCAAAGTACCCAGTAGACGCACTAAAAGGCAAAGCTTTTTTCAATTAAAGAGAAAATGCTGAGTCATCAATAATCATCTTGCACACACGTAAGATACGTCACTCTGGAAAGACCGCAGCAACATATGTGCACTCTTCAATTGTTCACATTGTTTATATTTTTCCCACTATCACATAGTCATTTGTGATTAAGAATGGGTCTTTGGTGCCTTTAGTTACTTTTCAGTGTATACAGTCAGTCAAATTGTAAAGAAATTAAAAATGTCAATGTAATGTACTTAAAGACAAAAATATTTCATACATTTTATTAGCAAAAATGTGTTATGTAATAATAACCGAATTATAAATGAAAGCATAGTCAATAATCAGTCTGTAATAATTTTGAAGATCACATACTTTAGATCATTTTATAGAAAAAGGAGAGCTAGCATGCAGAGAATGTAAATTGTTTGAAGTCAAAAATCCATGCAAACTAACTATTACAATCTTCAAGACGATGTAAGCAAGACAAAATTGTAAAATAATATATTATCTCTCAAAACAATTAATAAAATACTTAGAAACAAACTAATAAGATTAATGAACGATTATAAAATAAACCAGTGTCATACTATAATTAACTATTAACAGATAGGTTAGGTGCATGTAGTTAAATAACCTTTATTACACAGGTGTGTCTGCTACTTGTGGGTCAGTGTCTTCTGTTTGTGAACCACTGTTTGTTGCTTGTAGAATACCATCTATACCTATATTTTGTCTATCCCAATCTTGAAGTATGAGCTGGAGATCCTACCAAAGAGAGAGAAAAGACACACTTACACAAACTACAACTTAACGTCAATTGTTAAATTCATCTAATAACAAATGTTCTTCAGTAAAATTATAATAATAGAGTATTAGTCAGTTTGATGGAATTATCTTATCATTTGTTTAAAATTGTGAAATTTAGTAAACAAAATTAATAGTAGGCTTAAGGTACATTTGCTATCTGGATCTCCTTGTGCCTGCAGCCTCTCATAGTTTTTCTTATAGTCTTAAAAGACAATGAAACCGTCAAATTCAATGTACAGACTGACAATGTTATCATTGCACCTCATGGTTAATACTAATACACTGCAATGTATCCATTGTGCCACACAGCACAAAACAATTATAGGACCTCCTGGTATATACACTTTGCATGAAAAGGAACAAAAATAAAAGAGGCTTGGTCTAATAAGAAATCTTTGAGTTTGATCTTTGAGTGGTCTCAGTCATTTTTACCTTATCAAGTTATGAATTGTTTTTTAGTTGTATTATAGACTGTTAAATGTGAATTTTTTCCATGACTTACTTTTCATTCATTTTCATATCTTTATTTAGATATCTTGGGGTATTATTAAGCACATTTTCAGAAGGAGGGGATGTGGTAAATGATAGTTCCTGTCCTTTTAACACATTATTCAAATCTCCACGGGGTGCTTCCTGATGTTCAGGATCTTGATCAGTGGTATTTACAGAAAAGGATGGTTGTGGTCTATCATTTAAATCATTTAGTTCAGGCATCACTTTCAGATGTTCATTAGCATCAGGATTTTCATAGGTAGCAGGGAGTGTGGTTAATGCTTCATCTTCTGGACATTCAATAGCTTCAGAATCTTCAGAAGAGGGTAGTTGTTCAGCACAATGTCCTTCTTCTGTTACTGAAGCAAACACACCCGTCATTGGAAGAAATCTAAACAGAAGAGAAGATATTATTAAGGTTGCACTGTAATAGTGTTAATAATATTCATAGCTTGAAAGTCTTTTCACTTGGCATGAATGCCAAGAGGTCCTAAGATTGTTTGGAACATGTGCTAACAACATATACATATTTATGTAACCACTCACTTTGTTTTGTTTATTGTTGCACGTGATTTTAAGTCATTGATTGAAAGTAACATGCAAAAAGTAACCACCAACACTCATAGTGACAAATGAATTTAATTATTGTTAACAAGTGCTTTGAATTTGGGTATGAATGATCGAAGCTTGAATTTCTGTAAAACGTCTTCAGTGTTACTTATGTAAATGTTCAGATGGACTAAGCAAGCGACAAGCACAAGTTTGTTCTACCAGTACAAAGCAACAACACCCATACATACATTTTCATTGGTATACTTAACATAAACTCATAAAAATATATATAAAGGCAACCTGGTAGACTTCCCTTTCATTCTCCATCATTCATAAGGCTATATACCATTATAAACAAGAAGTCAAATGGTTTCTCAGCTCCATAGCAATACCACCTTAATTATATGTTTTCAATGATATATAGCAAAATGAATGCTCACTCTAATTGTTGTTCTAAGGTTTCATCTTCTGTTTCACGAGAAAGTGCTACATGTAATTATATATTAAGATACTTAGTGATAGAAAATACATAATATACCTCCTGGATTAATTGTGACATCTCCTGTTTCACCAGAAAGTGCTACATGTAATTATATATTAAGATACTTAGTGATAGAAAATACATAATATACCTCCTGGATTAATTCTGACATCTCCTGTTTCATCAGAAGGTGCTACATGTAATTATATATTAAGATACTTAGTGATAGAAAATACATAATATACCTCCTGGATTAATTCTGACATCTCCTGTTTCACCAGAAAGTGCTACATGTAATTATATATTAAGATACTTAGTGATAGAAAATACTTAATATACCTCCTGGATTAATTCTGACATCTCCTGTTTCATCAGAAGGTGCTACATGTAATTATATATTAAGATACTTAGTGATAGAAAATACATAATATACCTCCTGGATTAATTCTGACATCTCCTGTTTCACCAGAAAGTGCTACATGTATTATATATTAAGATACTTAGTGATAGAAAATACATAATATACCTCCTGGATTAATTCTGACATCTTCTGTTTCGTCAGAAGGTGCTACATGTAATTATATAATAAAATACTTAGTGATTGAAATACATAATATACCTCCTAGGTTATCTCCTGTTTCGTCAGAAGGTGCTACATGTAATTATATAATAAAATACTTAGTGATAGAAAATACATAATATACCTCCTGGATTAATTCTGACATCTCCTGTTTCGTCAGAAGGTGCTACATGTAATTATATAATAAAATACTTAGTGATAGAAAATACATAATATACCTCCTGGATTAATTCTGACATCTCCTGTTTCACCAGAAAGTGCTACATGTAATTATATATTAAGATACTTAGTGATAGAAAATACATAATATACCTCCTGGATTAATTCTGACATCTCCTGTTTCACCAGAAAGTGCTACATGTAATTATATATTAAGATACTTAGTGATAGAAATACATAATATACCTCCTAGGTTATCTCCTGTTTCGTCAGAAGGTGCTACATGTAATTATATAATAAAAATACTTAGTGATAGAAAATACATAATATACCTCCTAGGTTATCTCCTGTTTCGTCAGAAGGTGCTACATGTAATTATATAATAAAATACTTAGTGATAGAAAATACATAATATACCTCCTGGATTAATTCTGACATCTCCTGTTTCGTCAGAAGGTGCTACATGTAATTATATAATAAAATACTTAGTGATAGAAAATACATAATATACCTCCTGGATTAATTGTGACATCTCCTGTTTCACCAGAAAGTGCTACATGTAATTATATATTAAGATACTTAGTGATAGAAATACATAATATACCTCCTGGATTAATTCTGACATCTCCTGTTTCGTCAGAAGGTACTACATGTAATTATATAATAAAATACTTAGTGATAGAAAATACATAATATACCTCCTGGATTAATTCTGACATCTCCTGTTTCACCAGAAAGTGCTACATGTAATTATATATTAAGATACTTAGTGATAGAAAATACATAATATACCTCCTGGATTAATTCTGACATCTCCTGTTTCGTCAGAAGGTACTACATGTAATTATATAATAAAATACTTAGTGATAGAAAATACATAATATACCTCCTAGGTTATCTCCTGTTTCGTCAGAAGGTGCTACATGTAATTATATAATAAAATACTTAGTGATAGAAAATACATAATATACCTCCTAGGTTATCTCCTGTTTCGTCAGAAGGTGCTACATGTAATTATATAATAAAATACTTAGTGATAGAAAATACATAATATACCTCCTGGATTAATTCTGACATCTCCTGTTTCGTCAGAAGGTGCTACATGTAATTATATAATAAAATACTTAGTGATAGAAAATACATAATATACCTCCTGGATTAATTCTGACATCTCCTGTTTCGTCAGAAGGTGCTACATGTAATTATATAATAAAATACTTAGTGATTGAAAATACATAATATACCTCCTGGATTAATTCTGACATCTCCTGTTCACCAGAAAGTGCTACATGTAATTATATATAAGATACTTAGTGATAGAAAATACATAATATACCTCCTGGATTAATTCTGACATCTTCTGTTTCGTCAGAAGGTGCTACATGTAATTATATAATAAAATACTTAGTGATAGAAAATACATAATATACCTCCTGGATTAATTCTGACATCTCCTGTTTCACCAGAAAGTGCTACATGTAATTATATAATAAAATACTTAGTGATAGAAAATACATAATATACCTCCTAGATTATCTCCTGTTTCATCAGAAGGTGCTACATGTAATTATATAATAAAATTCTAATTGATTGAAAATACATAACATACCTCCTGGATTAATTGTAACATCTCTTGTTTCACTAGAAGGTGCTACATGTAATTATATAATAAAATACATAATATACATTATGAATCTGAAATTCTAATAAGGGCAACTATATAGAAAATATATCAGTGACTGCAATGTGATGAAGTTGATCTTACCATTATGTTTGCTCTTAATCTTGAAACAAGCAATTAGAGCTATCAGGAAGATTATAGCAAGAATGAAAAATATTGCACAACCAACACCTACTCCAATTTTAATCTGAAGTAGTCCTGTAATTTAAATTATAATAATTAATATTTGCTTTATTTCTAACAAATTGATCAGAAGTGAATATATAGCAATAAAAAAGAAACTATATTTAATTAAACTAACAATAATAAGTAAGATAGAATGACTGAAAGAAACATTCCATAAATGTTTTGAAATGGCAATTTTATGCTTAACAAGTATATATGAAAAAATCATCTAACAATTGTTTTAGAAGATACTGAATTTTATAGTGAAACACTAACTAGAGCTACAAAACTATTTGGTATAATTTTTAGCAGTGTCAGTGGAAAAAAAGCTATAAAATGTTAGAAATATAGAAGAGTAAGCTAGCATCCCTAGCGAGAAGCTTCAAGGATTGTCAGTCACAGAAATCATCATACTGCTTGTAGGTGCCAGGCAGAATTCATGTTTGGAAATTGGAGAGTTAGAGAGAGGATAAAAAGGTAGAAAAATGAATCAGCTAGCCTATAAGAACCTTCAAGGCTTGATCAGTAGTGAGTAATGAGTGGTTGGTTGACAAGTGTATCAGTACATGATTATTTACAATGTATGTGCTTTACTTGCTGCATACAACTATAGATTAAAACGATGCAATTAAGTGAACAAATACATGGATTACCATGGCCCTATTATTGTGATTATAACTGTCATGCCTATACACATGTGTATTATTATTAAATTTTTAGACATAACAATAATGACTACTATAATAAAATGTACTTCATACTTGATGAAAATGTAGGTGGCAAGAGTGATGTTGTAATGAAGGCGATGAAGGTGATGGTGCTAATTGAGCCACAAAGCTACCAGTAATAGCACTTCCTACAGTATTGCTGTCAGCATCAATCACTTGCAGTGTATAATATATAGTAGCTCCAGGTTGTAGTGATGATAATGTAAAACTGTCTGTTGTATTAGCCACATAGTCACTTGTATTAGTTACGGTGTTGTTAGCGATGTCATTATTGTATATCAAATGAACAGTAAATTTTTTTCTTTTCACACAATCTGCTGTTCTATATTTAACCTTAAGCTCAGTTACATTGACAGTAACATTTTCTAACCATCTAGCATCTATCAGTAATTGAAAAAGATTCATGACTTAATACATACATACATATATATATTATATATATACATATATATACACACACACACACACACACACACACACACACACACACACACACACACACACATATATATATATATATAATATATATAATACACACACACGCATGCTCAAAACACACAAGCAAAACATATATATATATATATATATATATATATATATATACTTACTATAATACGTCATTGTCTTCTCACTTGATCCAACCATATTGTTAGCAGTAACAATCACAGCATATATTCCTTCACTTACTGACTGAGTGACACTACATATTATAACATCTACTGGTACTAGAGAACTACCATTAATCAACACAGTATAATTATCAACAGGAGGTGTTGTATTAGTATTAATTACTGGAGGACATGGCTACATAAAAAATAAATTAACATAAATCAGAGACATGTACAATGCATTTATTGGTTGCTAAGTACATCAGTCATTGAAGTATTTTGTTTAATCTTATCCTTGTTTCAATTGTTATTTATAGCAATAGAATAAAACAATGTGAGTAGATATGAAAAGAAATATGTAGTGCGAAAAAATTAGAACTGAAGCATGCCAGGTAGTAAATAAACAGTTAAATATCACTTAGGGTAATAATAGGTGGAAAAGAATGCTTCATTTTCATTCAAGAAAATGTAAAAACAAAGCTATAGGCTCGAGTCAATTCAATAAGAATAGAAGTATGGGTAATACAATGATTTAAACAACCAATCTGACTGGCTGACATTTAAGTTGGCTATATACACTAAATGTTTGCATTTAAAGATAGCTCTCAGTACAGTAAATCAAGTACACAACCTATAGTATAATTAAAGCACTTACAGTCCACGAAACAATTAGCTCAGTTGCATCAATAGCATTATAGTTAAGACAAACTTTTACATTATTAACAGGAGGTGAAACTAAAAAAAAGTTTAACATTATATTTGGCAATTTGACATGTAGTTATTTTGCTGTACCATCTCCAGTAAAGTAGCAGTCACTGTACCAGTCTCTGCTCCTACTCCCAGACAAGTATTAGCTCTCACAGTAAAGTTAAACCTCTGACCAAACATTAGTCCAGTGACAGTATAAACTAGTACCATTGTTTGTAGTAGTAATATTCCATAGATCACTACCATCTAATGGAGTCACAGTGATGATATAGTTTTCAATATTACATTCTCCTGTGTTACTAGGAGTGCTCCATGTTAATTTCACTGACTTGTAGGTAACATCAACATTAGTCAGGTTTGATGGAGCAGTGGGTATAGCTATAATAAAGTAAGAAAAGATGCATGTTTTTTCCAGATGTCAAAACAAACCTATGGCAGGTAGAATGACACTGACGACATTACTCTTCTCTCCCAGTCCTATACAGTTGTAGCTCTCACAATAAAGTTATAATTCTGACCAGACATTAGTCCAGTGACAGTATAACTAGTACTATTGTCTGTGGTAATAATGGTCCATGAATCACTATTATTTGTCACAGTGATGATATAGTTTTCTATACTACATTCTGCTGTGTTACTAGGAGTGCTCCATGTTAATTTCACTGACTTGTAGGTAACATCAACATTAGTCAGGTTTGATGGAGCAGTGGGTATAGCTATAATAAAAGTAAGAAAAGATGCATTTTTTTCCAAATGTCAAAACAAACCTATGGCAGGTAGAGTGACAATGATGACATTACTCTTCTCTCCCAGTCCTATACAGTTGTTAGCTCTCACAATAAAAGTTATAATTCTGACCAGACATTAGTCCAGTAACAGTATAACTAGTACTATTGTCTGTAGTAATAATGGTCCATGAATCACTATTATTTGTCACAGTGATGATATAGTTCTCTATATCACATCCTCCTGTGTCACTGGGAACACTCCATGATATATTCACTGACTGGTAAGTAACACCTGTGTTACTAAGATTTGTAGAAGTACTAGGTATAGCTGTAGCCAAAAACAAAATACACATGTGTAGGTATGATAGTTTTTGTAGCTTGTATTATCTAACTTTCAGAGCAATTTTCTTTGTCAATTAATATAAAACGCTCTTTAAATCAATATTTACAGGCTACAATTGTGGCCTGGACTTTGGCTGGAGATTTATTATTTATAATGTGGTCATTAATAAGTGTGGCATTGTACTTTTGAAGTAGTGACTACAATCTTCTTAGCTGTGTTTTGGCATTTTAAATGTAGTGATTGACACTATATTAGAACATAAATACAGAAGTCCATAGCCTGATAAAGAAGGGTAGAAAGTAAACATCCCATTTAAAAATCTAGTACATGAAGTTATGATAACAATGCTATGAATATAATTGAACCTTTCCTTATACAGAAATGTTTTGACATGCTATAGAATACTGCAATAGTCTTCAGGTCAAATTGTATTTGTTTATGCTGCATTCTAAGCTTTAACTTGCAAACAGATTGATGTTATTAATTCTAACTTTGACATTAACAGGTACACATGACTTTTCAGATCTTTATAACATGTCAATGTTGAGTTTCAAAGTGCTTTGCTAGGCTGACTGACAACTGACAGACAAACTTAATTGTAACTAATAGTCAATTACTTCCCTAGTAACCACTGAATCACTATAATTATAATAGGATGTCTACACAAATTTATTTTGGGAATAGTGATTTAATAAGTATGAATGTGTTAACCACTTATGTAAACATAGTTATGTAATACTTCCTGTAAATTGTTATATATATGTCTATTGATCAATCTCTCTCTTGCTGACTTGCTATTTTTGATTATATTTATTGTTGTTATATTATACTCTCTCATAATCAATTCGTTGCTTAAACTCTGCTAAACAGGTTATGAGCCCAGATCAACGCTGTTATAGCTGAAGCAACAATTGGACAAACAAAATGTTCTATTGACAGACTAGATGCAAACAATTGGTTCGTTTGGAAATTCCAGATAAAAACAGCTCCTGCTGGCTAATGGTCTGTGGGCCTACTAGACGAAACAGAGGTACTCAGGCATGGAGCGACAGCTCAAGAAGAAGCTGAATACAACAAAAGGGCGCAGAAAGCATTCTCAACAATTGTACTTGCTATCAGCCCGTCTCCAACTTTACCTTAGTACTTCATATGATAGACTGAAGCCAGCATAGGATGCTTTTGTGTAACCATTTTGAGAGAGATACACTGGCTAACAAACTACTAATGAAGAAACAATATTTTCGTTTAGAGATGAAAGAAGGTACTCCCGTCAAAGCTCACATGAAAAAGATGAGGAATTGACTGATAAGCTCTCCGCCCTCGGAGCACCTATTGCAGAGGAAGACCAGGTGGTAACGCTTCTTGGTAGTTTGCCTGCAAGTTTTCAAACGTTAGTTACAGCTCTAGAGGCTCGAGACACAGTCACTTTGAGTCATGCTCAGCAATCGTTGATCCACGAAGAAAAGAAGCTGAAGGGGAATATTGTAGGGAAAGGCCGGTGACTTTGGTACAGCACTCTACCATCATGAGAGAGGTAGTGACAGGCAACGTCGCCAATGGAAACCAAAGTGCTTTACATGTGGACAAACAGGCGGACATCTTCGACGGGACTGTCCCAAGAAACCACAGGAGCACACATCCTAAACCAACTGGTAGACACAATCCCAAAACCTGGTAAAGAGATGTCACAGGAGTCAGAGGGAGTATTTACAGCCTTGGCTGATTCGTCAGTGACTGAAGAGTGGATAATAACTCTGGTGCCACCAGTCACATGACTCATTCAAAGGAACTGTTGTATCAGTATTGCAAGTTTGAGGTTCCAGAGAAAGTGAGGCCTTGGTGATGGACATCACGTAGAAGTTCTTGGTACAAAGATCATTCAAGTTATATGACATTTAAGGTTAGCAAACAGAAAAATTGTGTCATGAGAAGTTGGTTGTATGTCCCTAAACTTACAAGTAAATTTGTTTTCAGTGAGAGCAGCAGTATCGAAGGGCAATACTGTTAGATTCACAGACCTAAATTGTTTTATTAAGAATAGAAAAGGGAAGTTAATTGGCATGGGGTCATTGGTTGACAATAAGTTATACAAGCTAAACTGTAAACCCGTGGTGCAGGTAAACAGTGTGCCTCATCAGCATTTGAAAAGGGTAACTCAGCATTTATGGCATAGAAGACTTGGTCATTTAGGGAAACAGCAAATGAGAGAAGTAGCTTCTAAAGAGCTTGTGAGAGTAATGACCATTTCGAAAAATGATGAGCTATCATTTTGTGAATCATGCATTGAAGGCAAACTGCACAGAAAACGTTTGAGCATGTTGGAGGAATTCGCTCCACCAGAAAGTTACAATGTGTTCACAGTGACGTGTGGGACCAATGCCACTGAGTCCTTAGGACAAAAGAGATATTTCGTGTCGTCATTGATGACTATTCGAGATGTTGTCAAGTCTATTTTTATGAAACACAAATCCGAAGTTTTAATAAGATTTAAAGAGTTGAAGCTCTTGCTACGAATGAAAGTGGATTGAGTATTGGTACACTTCATACAGACAATGGAAGGGAGTATGTTTCTAAAGAATTTGAAGATTTCTTAAGTTAAAGGTATCAGACATGAGTTCACCGTCCCATATTCCCCTGCACAGAAATGAGTAGCAGAAAGACTAAATCGCCCACTTTGATGGAGTCAGCAAGAAACCATGATTAGAGTTTGCAAGGTTACCCAATAGCTTTGGGGTGAAGCTGTGGCTACAGCAGTACATTAGAAACCGAGTTCCCACCAGTGCATTTAAAGATCACCTTATTGAAAAATGGTACCAAAGGAGACAAGAATAAGTCCATCTGAGGGTGTTTGGTTGTGGGCTTATGCCCCACATTCCAGACTGTCAAAGAAACAAATTAGACAAAAAGGCTGCGAAGTTCAGATTTGTTGGATATAGCCTCAACTTATAGGTTGATGAATGAGAAAACCACCAAAGTTGTGATAAGCAGAGATGTGCTCTTTAATGAAAATGATTTTTGGGTAAACAAAACTGAAGCAGAGACAATCATTCCAACTGTGGTAATGTTCAAGTAGACTCTGAGAGAATGACACTCAACCTAATAGGCCAGTGGGAAAGATATGTCAGTCGATTAGGCAGAGGACATCCTCCATTTAGTTTGGAACGGATGAATATGTCGAAGCTGCAATAGTGAATGAAGTGGTAATACCTTAAAGCATAGAAGAAGCGTTTGCCACTGAAAAATTGGAGTGCGCAGCTAATGCAGAGTATGAATCCTAAAATGGAAAATGATACTATGGGAACTGGTCGATCTATCAGAAGGCGAAAGCCAATAGAATGTAAAATGGATTTTTAAAGTTAAGAGAGGAAGTGATGGTGACATAAAGAGATATAAAGCTCATTTTGGTGTCAAAGGGATTTACTCAAAAGTATGGAATTGATTATGAAGAAACCTTTGCCAACCATTGGTATGTTATTCCTTGAATTTGAACCCTGTTGGTATATGCTATAAGAATGATATGCTATACACCAAATGGATGTGTGAACAGCATTTCTCAATGGAACACTCGGAGAGATATATACAGGCAACAACCGGAAGGATATGTCCACCAGGAAAAGAAAAGATGGGTTTGCAAGGTAAAGAACTCATTGTATGGACTAAAACTGAAGGGTCTCCCAGGTGTGGAACAAGGAATTCAAAGAAAATATGGAAATCAGGCTAACTTTAAGCAGGAGTCTGCAGATCCGTGCATCTTAGTTAAAGACAGAAGAATCGGGAGAGATTATAACAGTTGCTGTTATCTGTAGATGATTGATAATTGCTGCCAAGACGAATGATGAAGATGAACAAAGTAAGAGAAAATCTAACATCAAGATTCAAAATGAAAGACTTAGGAAAATGCCATTCACTATCTTGGATAACAGTTGACGTATGATGAGAGCAAGGAGGTGCTTGTGGTTACATCAGAAGTCAGCAATGTTAGAAAAGTTTGGATTGGTCACAAGCTCCGCGGGTATCAACACGCCATGCTAATCTAAGGCGAAGTCTCAAAAAAGGATGAGGGAGACCAAGCAGCAATTGGGGTGGATCCTACACTGTACCAGTCTATGGTTGGAAGTCCTGCTGGTATATGCAAAAGCTATAGCCACTCGTCCTGAGATTTAAGAGACAAGAGGAACAGGAGCAGTTGGAGCGCATCAAAGTATGGCTCAATCCCAAGTGAAGCTCACCTAACAGCACTAAAGAAAGATCTTAAGATACTTAAAGACCATTAACTAGGGACTGCAAATATGAGAATTGAGAAAGTAGTACTCTAGTAGGATACTCCAGACGCAGATGGGCGGGTGATCTTGATGATCGTCACTCTCTAGTGGTCAATCTATCTTTTACTGCGGGAGGACCCAGTAAGCTGGCTCAGTAAAAGCAATCAACCAGTGGCCTTATCACCTGCAGAGGCAGAATACCTCATGTCCTAAGTGGGTCCCACACAGGAAGATGTTGGTTAGGACAACTACTTAGTGTTGTCAAATTTTTTCAGAAAGAACCAACAGTTATAAAAGAAGATAATCAAGGGACAATGACAATAGCAAGAAACCCAGTTTTTTCACATTCTCGTACGAAAAACACATCGACACATCATATATGATTATGTATGCAAAACAGTTCTGGATGGACACTTACATTAGAATATTGTTCGACTGAGCAAATGATTGCCGACTTTGCTCACAAGCCAGCCACTTCCTCGTGATCAATTTGAAACATTACAAAATTTAAGGGGACTAGAATTGTTACACCACTATTCAAATATAAATCAAGTGGGAGTGGTTGAGAATAGTAAGTATGAATGTGTGAACACATATGTAAACTTATGTCTTTATACTTCCTGTAATGGCTAAATGCATGACTATGAATGATTTTGTATTGTTATATGTTATATATATGTCTATGATCAATCTCTCTCTTGCTGACTTGCTATTTCTGATTATATTTATTGTTGTTATAATTATACTCTCTCTCATAATCAATTCGTTGCTTAAACCTCTGCTACAATGTTATACATAGTATTGATAAACAATATCAATTCATTTGTATATGTGTCCAACAACATCTGGCAACTCCTAGTATGTTTGGCAAGGAAAGGATGAATAAAGCTTTGCCATGTTGTATAGAAACACATTGATGCAGGAGTGAGCTTTCATGATGTTTCAATTAACAAACTATTTGCTTAGTCAATGAAGGGATATGAATGAATGAATTTATATTGTCACCAATATCCTTTACAGTAAAGATAAACTCACTTAATATTGATAGAGTGCACATCTCTGAATATCCAAGCTTATCCTCACAAGTTATTACTTGCCATCCCATGATGCTTGGGTGTAAATGATAGTGTAGCACGAGCTGAGTCTCCATTGAAGGTGGCATTCGAATGAGTATATTGACTGTGACGGTATAATTTTAAACTAGTGTTGCGAAAGTTTGATGTTTTCAGACTCCACCCGTAACAGGAACAGTGTACCATTAGATAATCCCCATAAAGTATATGGAAAAAAACATTAGATAAAAAAGTTGAAGTATTATGATGCTCCAATTTACATTGTGATGAATAATATTTGCATTTGACAGATTTAATAGTAAAGACACTGTAGCATTAGTTGAACTTTCATTACAAAACGTAGCATTAGATGAGAGCATTGAGTAAATCTGATGTAAACTCCAGCACTATAGTGTATAGATCTGAACTTTTACTTGTAATTTCACCTGCAGTGTATGTTACTAAACTCTTCCAGTGTAGGCAACAGTAGATGAAAATTCTGAGTTTATTATGAGATAATTGATTAGTCTTGTTTTTGAAGTAGGGGAAGATACCATATAAGAACATCATAACCATAATTTGATGTGAATTAATGTTACAAATTCGTAATCACTTCCACTCCTGGTAAAATATGTAATCCTCCATTCATTTGCACTGCAAATACCATCGGGGTTCTCAATGCACATTCGCTGAGCACAAAACTATAGTATATAGTAAAACAAATCAAAGAATACAATTTTAACAAAATATAATTTTTTATTTATGTAAAGTATCATGTAGCAAAAGAGCACTTCAGTGCAAATGCAATGATCCAAAATTATCTCATTCAATTAATCAATCATGGCATAATGTGGAAAGTAGATCGTGGTTTTTAGAGATCTTTAAGGGTTGTAGGGTCAAATTATTTTTACTTAGATAGTGGTAGTTTTATGAGAGTTCTTCTCATCTGTTTCCATTTTCATTTTTTTTCAGCGTTTTTTTGCCTAATTCCGGTTGGCTGGAAAGTGCATAGAATTGGAGTTTTGCTTTAAACGTGCTGATTATCTTTTGTAATTGTGAAGCGCAAAATTCGGATGATATTCCACCGATGGAACCGGCCTCCTCTCGTTTTTCGAAACACCAATCCTGGCACACCAGTTCAAACAATGGCAGATTCGTGAAGCTGTGGTTGCTAGGTCGTTTTTTCAGAAATAAACCTTTTAAAAAATCATTCACAAGTATGAAAGAGCAGATAGGTACAATAGAATGATCGTCTTGAATTGTCCATGTGCTTTTTTCAGAAGAAATGGGTAAACAATGGGGCCCTATAGTCAGCGACCTATCTATACAGTCAGAAAAAGATCTCATGCCTGACCCGGTCCCGATTATCAGAAAATTAGCAGAAAAACACAAAAAAAACCCCTAAATATCTTTTCATCATTGTTAAGTTACGTATAAAGACTGGTCAAAGTTATTGCGTCATGCCCACCTGGCCACGACTAAGCTTCCAAGCTTCCTCGATCGACAAGTATGGGTTTTATGTTTTCGCAATTAGTCAGCCAGCAATAGATTCAGGATAAGGCAACTGCTCAGGCAGTCAGGCGAAGACTTGACCACTTTTTGACATCTGAAGGTTTTCAGCCGATATATTTGATGATGTATCACGTCGTAGGGAATGCCATGCACAAAGCTAGTCAACTGGTTCATTGTGTCGAGGCTTGTGTAACTTGTCTTGTAACCTTTATGAGGTAATAAATATGAACATAACCTTGGGAATTAACACCTAGTTCCTTGTACTTTACGAGCCACTAACGATAAGTGAACACAGCCTTGGGACTATTTAATACCCGTCTCTGTTCATCTACATTCCGCGCATGCACGACAAGGCGCGTTAACCTTCGAGTATTTCCTAGGCAATTGTCGCTCCGAGGTGATCTCAGCCCTCCCCCATAGCAAAGGAGTTAAAAGAACAAGAGAAACTGCAATGCCTTCTCGACAGACCTCAATATAGAGATTCTGAAAAACTGTTGGAACAGAGCTTATTTGTCTGTTCTAAAATCTCGAACAATCTAGTCCTGCAGGGGCTTTAATAGACATTTGATTGGTCATTTGAAACACCCCCCCTCACCACTCTTGCCCGTGCCAATACCCCGTATCCTTTGTGCGGTCCAACCCTACTTGGAACCCCACCTATTCGCAAAATGCAGTTTAATTAACTTTATAGTATACAATTTAACAAAAAGCGTGGTATTTAAGTAAAAGCCCTTATTACTATTTATTGATAACTTCTTTTGGAGCTGCCAACTGCCCGTCTCACATGATACTTAAAACCATACATCGGTGTAAGAAAGAACATGTCCATCAGTTTTAATTGATATATTAAAAAAGGCTAGCAATCATTTTAAAATAACTTGTATTATCAATTTAATCTATTCCTTTTAAGATCGTTTTCTTAAAAAACTCATTTTGTTAGCGTGATACAACAGAAATCGCATAATAATCACTCAGCACTATTAACTTATTCCAATACGCAGTCCATACGCCAAGGGTACTATTACTCATGGTCCATTTGTGCGGTTCGTGTCCTCGGGACTCCAGCAAAATTCCTTCCTTAATTGGGTTACACTAGACCATTTTGTACACCAGTCGTTTGACACACACACCCCAAGTAACACAGGAATTATTACAAGCATTAACAAATAAAAAGTTCTTGCTGCGTTGACCTGGCCCGCTGAAGCGCGCTCCAAGTGACAAGATCACACTCTTCTGATCCAATACATAATCCTACTAGACGTGCCAAATACGAAAGGTCATATTATTCAAGTGTGTAACTCTGAATAGACCTACTTACAATAGTTCCACAAAAAGGAAATCAATCGCCACAGACACTAGCGAAAACTTCCCCACTAAAAAATGAAAAATAGTCATGTTTTCTGGGTGGGAGCCCCACCCACATCAAAGCAAGCGAAGATAATTACTCGCCACTCCTTGACTGGTGGCCATAAAATAGAACTTTACTGTTGGGTGGAGAGGACAACGCCCCCCTCAAAATCAGTTTGGCCTCTCAGTAGTTCCCAGGCCCGTCACCGAAAACAGGCAGTTTTGATTATCCTATTCAGTCTTCATGATAACTGTTTGTTGTTGTTGAGCACATATGTCAGATTTTCTATGAGCAGTGTTCATATGATGTGATCGAATAATGACTTAGATCTTCCACAGCCGCAAATTCACAAAAGGAATATGGGCATTTAATGCAGTAACCCGTAACATGGTTTTAAGCTTTCCCGGTGTACAAATATGTGCTGCTAACTTCAATAGAGTCACCACCAGGTAATAAAAGTCAATTAATTTCAGTGGACATGTACAAAGAGTGTGTTTTTAAATGGTTCGGTGCGTCTATACAAGGACCACATGAACAATTTGCTAATACAAGAACACATAGTCTATATAAGCTTGCTAGGTTTTATCAGTAACGGTTCGATTGTTTAGAGATTCATAGTACTGAGTCTTATATTCAAATGTAGTGCTCTTACTGCTGCCTATGAAATTATCCACTGCCTATATTTGCAGAAACATTACCCCATTCCAAAAAAATAAGAACATGTTATTTAGGCATAGATGAGACAAGGTTCGGGACAGGATACCAAACTAGCGAAAGTCTATCTTAATATAATAAATATCTTTCATGAATTTGTTTTCAAATCTCCAGCTCACTTGCTGTTCCGAGAATGGCCCGATCCCCGAGGTTCGGCCCTATTTGCACAAGGTGAGTGATGAAGGAAACGTACAATCGGAATCTAGGGAGTTGTTAGTGACAATGATGACACTTTGGCATTTGATCAATGCCAAGACTGTTGGTGAAATACTTTGGATAAACGTCCAGCTGCCCAACCTTGGTGAATGAATGGCAAGAAGACCACACTAAATTGTAGTTGTCAGATTACCACGGTGTTCTGATTCATTCGATAGCTCTCTGACTTATAGTAGTAGCTGGATGACTGGAATCGATTTGCCATGAATTGGAGAGATTTTGTTTCGCTTTTCCTACGACCTCCAGTCACACTTTGTGCAGCTCTTGAATCTGCTACAAGGTGTCTGCCAAAGTTATGGTGATCCATCTGAAAGTATCACTTGCAAATTAACAACTGTAAGACAAAAAATCAGTGTGTTGATCACTGGATCAAGGACGAAATTAGTGGTTGCAGAGAATTTATATCCTCTAATTTGCAAAATGATGTGAGAAAGGAGTTGATGTGTGCATGGAAAAATGGATCCTACAGGTGGCTTGCAACTTTGCCAATTTCCAAGCTCAGCTTTGCCACAAATCCAATTGCACAAGCCAACCTTGTGCCTACGATAAGGTTGCACCTCCTGACCCGACTTCCAGCAAAAAAGTGTATGTAGATAAAATTTTTTGTGTAGAAACATGCTCCTTAGTTGCAGTCATGGGCGACTTTTACAGCCGAGACACGACAAGATTAGAGATTATGAGACGCTCTATTAATGCAGTATTTAGGTTTGTGTGACTGCTTTCACTGAGCCAGTGTTACAACCTGATAAACTAGAGGAAGAATGATTCTGCACTCCTGTCAATACTTATGATGGTGCAGACTGGATGTACAAGGGTCAAGGTTTCTGGAGTTCATTTAGAAGTGTTCCTTATTTCACAATGTATGGGATCTTATAAAAAAGACCATGGCACCAAGTAACGCTATAGTGATCATATCAGCCACTTACCATAACATGAAAGAGAGAAGTGGCATACCTTATGAGCAATGCCTAAGAGAAGATTGAGCATGAGTCTGTCATCACTCTAGAGTATTCTGCTAAATAGGTGGGATTGGTAGAGCCTACGAGGCTACTTACAAATGTTAAGACTTTCTCTTAATACCTGTCAAAGGGATGAACCAACATCTGTGATATCGCTAGCTACCCTTGAAACTTAACTTCTCCTTACTTGTTTCAGGCAATTCTCTTTGTTTCGGATCCAAATCAACCAATGCTTCTTCTTCATTCTTCAAGCAGATAAAATTGACTTATTGTGTATATGAGGGCAGCATCTCTCGCTAATGCTCTGGGATCTAGCTATGACATTTGTTTTATAGAAAATAAAATGTTACAATCTTCTCTTTCTGTCTAAACCATATTATTATATCACGCGTGTATATTGAACTTTATATTTAATTTTTTTTTTTTTTTTTTTTTTTTTTTTTTTTTTTATTTTTTTTTTATTTTTTTTTTTTTTATTTTTTTTTTATTTTTTTTTTTTTTTTTTTATATTTATTTTTTTTTTTTTTTTTTTTTTATATTTTTTTTTTTTTTTTTTTTTTTTTTTTTATTTTTTCTATTATAATGTAACGCAGTTGCTGACACAGGGCACCACTGAAGCTGACATGTTGATTGATGGGTTTTCTCTGTGTGTGTGACAGAGAGGAACTTGTGTGAGTCTGCAATCTCACCTCATAAAAGCAGAGGTTTGACTCAGTGTAAGAGAAGAAAGATTGGTTCAGATTGAGAGGATGTCCCCAGTATTCATGAAGCAAATTAGTTGTGGCTTACTCCAAACAATGAAAACCATGTTAAGATTGTTTGGTCTCAATGTGGTATTGTGCAAATAATGATTATGCTAACCTTGGCAGTTGTAGTTAAAATATCAACATGAAAGTTGTGTATCTTTTTAACATATTTAGTGATGACAGTCATAAAAGAATAAAGTGAAGTTGGACTTCTCCAAGTTTTAAATAAAGATCAGAACAGTTCAGTTCAACTTATAAAATAAAGAAGTGGATTCCTCAAAGGCTAACGTAAACCACAGTTGAACTAACTATTAACAGATCAATTCATGAAGGAACTATGAATACTTCCGAGGTAATCCCAAGCTACCCAATTTTCAAACATCCTTCTACCAAATATATATACCTTCCTGAATCCAATTTTCTATTCTTTTAGGACCTATTGATCCTTTGCAAAATTGCTCTGTTCAACACTTGTCTGTCCAAGTTAATGCTAATTTATGTCAATGCCTCCCAAATTGTTTTGTTATTTCACAACTGATAATAATAGAAGCATGGCAACCTATTTGAAAAAAATGTTTTTTTTTTGCTTTTTGATGACAACCAAAAAAAAGTAATCAAGTGTTTAAACTAAAGCCACAAGAGGCTGTCCATTACAAAGAACATTTGCAGTTTAACATTACTGAGAAAACATAGTCAGTAAGATGTTCCATGAAGACACAAGTCACCATATTTAAACAGAATAGTGAACATCATTGATTTGTTTTGTAATAATCGTAACTCATAAATTATACTTTAAATATCCTCTGTTCATCCCATGTACTTGAAGAAAGGTAAATTTGTTTTCATACACCACGATACCACTCTAAAAATTTACAAGCCCCCAAACCATGCACTCTCTGGCTATACAATGGGGTAGTTAATGATCCAGAATTTGTTCCATATTCCATACGTTAATTGTCAGCTATACGTATAGATACGGACTTTTCAAAAAGTTGAACATCCCCAGCAACTGAAGGTTGCTGCATAGCATTGGTGCTGCACTGCTACCATTTTCATAATTCATATTTTTAGTGTTAAGTCAGCATTGACAATGTCTAAGGTTTAATATCCCCCTTAAGAGATCTGTCACTTTGATGATGTAATAGCCAATGTTCACGATGCAGAGAGGGTCGATGCTTTGCAACAAGACAGTAGTCTTGATAGTTTTATGTGAATGTTCAATTAATGTTTACCATATATAACAGTTCCAACCCAGTAAAGTAATGGCTAGTTGGCAAAAAGGTAACAACTATAAACATCCAGAACCATAAATTTTTGTTTCTCATCATTCAGAGTTCTTTACTAAATCAAACCACTACAACCATTCTTCAACAAATTGATTGTATACTTTGTCCATATGCACAGGTCTAAATAGGAACAAGGAGAGATGTTATATTAACTCTGTTAGTGATTATATAGCACATAACTGATTTTATTAATAAATATTCATATATTATATATATTATATCAATATATATATCTAATTTTGAAACTAAGAGTCTAATACTCTAATTATTATTAAAAACAGTAAGTGCTTTTGTTTCTGATCTAACAATATATTACCAATGCTAGTTAACATTTATTCTGATAAAATAAAATGCATAAAGTGCTTAACCTCGCTTGTCTTATCGAGAGACTTTATTTCTTCTTTTTAGCCTCCTCAAATGACACGTGATACGCCAAGATGCGCATTGATGACTCAGCCAATTTCTCGGTTGTAATCAAAGGAAAAGTTTGCCTTTTAGTGCATCTACTGGGTACTTTGCATCTATATTGGACAAAAGGTCCAATACTTTTGCCACCTTCTTAGTAAAAGTTAGTAGTGGATTCTCCAATGACAAGTATGGTGCTAGTATTTTTAGTTTCGCGCTCAATGTATCGCCCAAATATAATGGCCACAAGTTAGTCATAAACTTTCCAAATATTTTGTCAAAACTTCTCACTTTAAAAGTGGAAACTGTCCTAAGTTGTATTGTCAAGATATTTTTTATTGAATTCTTCAAGTCTTCACTGAAAGCTGCGTGTTGTTTTCAAAGGGTTTCAGACTTTCAAAGCTTTTTGTGCGTTTGACGGCTCCTTTTGGCGGTATTTCTTAATAAGTACAGAGTTTTTTGCTTACCATCCACATAAGTTTGGTGGCTACCTATGCTGTGTTTACCGCAGGATTTAAGGCCGTTTCAAAGCCGCTTGCCCTTGGTAACATACCACCAGACACAGATCAGACACACACTGACATACGTACCGTAAACCCTCGCCTACGAGCCCACGCACAGCGAGGTTTAAAATATGTTATTAGGTCAGTGGGTTGTACTTATGTGTTAGGCAATGCGAAAAACTCTATTTTGTTTGTTGTGATCATTTTCTTCCCAATTATATTACAGGTAAGCGCACTGTGTATACTTAATGAGTCTAATGATATTTGTAGTGAAACAAATGCGGGAGGATCGACGTATGCTACATAGTTATAAGTTACTCCTACATTGTGAGGTGGACAATACTGGTGCAGCTGTTACCGACGTGTCTGAAACACTCCTGTACAAGATGGAGAACTTAATACACATTAGTGGAGTTTAATATGAGAGTAACTCAAATGTTCACATCCACAGGCTCACTTCAATGGAGACTCAATTACTGCCACACTCCTATTTACAACCTACTCAGGGCAAAACAACAATCATTTAGTGACTTGTAATGATAACTGTTGGTAAATTCAAAACTTGTACAATTGCTCTACAGTAAGTAGTTTAGTTGTAGTCTTTTATCTCACTTTCTTTATAGCTATAACGCAAGAGCATCCAACAAAACCTTAGTATGGAATTAGTACCTATCATCCGTAAGTTTATCACTGCAATGCTCCCACTGAACACAGGAGGATGTAATATAGTGATCTACGTCATCATTGTAATCTCATTAGATGGTAGTGATCCTTGTAATAAAATAAAACATTACTACTACGACCATAGTACGGTTACAATGTCACTGGACTAATATTTGCCAGAGGTATAATTTTCTTGTGAGAGCACTTAACAATATAGGGCGGGGAGAGAAAAGTATTTTCATTGACTGTTCTAACTTCCTGGAAAGAGGTAAGGCATCTGAATCTATACCAATGTTCATTTCATGGTGGTGTATATAGTTCCTCAGTCATTCAGGGTATGAGGACATGTGTTTAACATAATAAATGGCAAAAACTATTCACTCAATAATCTTATTGGAATGGTAGTATCTCAAGTGCTCTATCCTTATTCTCTCAAGGTAGTGTGCCATAATATAAAGCGATTCTACTACTCCACCAGTATAGCTATAATCTTGATCTTATGGGATCCATACTTATATGTTCTTCCGGGAAAAGCAACAAACTGTCCTCCAGTGACTCTCCTCATAAAATTTCAAATTTTTCTTTTTTTTTTAATAACACAACCAATATCGTATTAAATATCACAGCTTATAACATTGTTGCGACCAGTATTGCTTCTAAAAGGTTGATTAGTGAGTTTTTTAATGTTGTTTTAAAACTATTATTTATTGATGTCCTAGGAAGTCTCATCTAATAACATCAAATTCAAAACTGAGAGGAGAAACATACACACTTCTAAGAATACAGACTTAAATGGAATTTTAGTCCCTGTATTGACTAGAGTACGAGTGTTAGTATCAATACTCACAAATCATCAGGGATTAGCTGTACCTCAGAATAGTAGTATTATTTATTCTTTGACTGAGGATGTTATTGGAAAAAATCTTTTTTTGATTGAATTTAGATCAGAGCTCTGAGTATCTTTATTACTAGTTCAGTATATGATGGCAAAGAACCTTGTCATCTATAGAAGTGAACAGAACTGTTCCCTACAGGGCAAGAAAAGTATCTAGCATATATTTTGTTCATATTACTTTGCTCTCTATAACACAGAGTTTTCCGTTTTTTATTATATACCAACAACGTAAATTAAAAGTACAATAATCTGCTACCATAAGTCCTGAAGCTGAGCCAGTTGTTTCTTGTTATGTGTAATATATTATACTTGTTGGGATTTTTATAGCATCAGCAAAATTGTGGTTTATAGTTTATGGGTATCAGTGTACCAATCATTGCTGTAGCAAACACGCTATAACAACAGATATAACCTCCTCTTGATCACATACTACGGTTTGGTCAAGTGTAAAAGTATTTACTCTTCCTCACGTTGTTGGTCCCTCCTTATAATGGGGCTTTCACTTAGAAATGAAACGATAATGTGGCAATCTAGGGTCATGTGACACTATATAGTGGAAATAAATCTACTGAAAAGAGTTCAAGTTATTACGATATTGTCCATTGAGAAACCTTTGCTTTCAAAAAGTATTTTGTAGGGTTTGTCCATTCACTTTGTGTTTATACAATGTGGATTATTGACAAAATGTTGTTCACACCATTTTAAGATTAGGGGTAGGAAATGAAGTTTAGTAGGGCATCAGCTGCTTATACAAATAGTAACCACTTAAAGAGTTTTTATGCAGGACAGTTTTTCCATTGTCAAACCCAGGTACTACTTACTAATTGTATACTAGTCATATAGTGTACCCAATGGAGATTACTGTACTAGGAAAGGGTATATACAAACCAGTTTGGTGTCACCTTCATTGTAATAAATATAGATGGGTGTGTGTGTGTATAAAATACATGCCCTACAAACTTGTTTCCTGTTTATAAACTCATTGTTGTGAATTTCCGATACTTATCATGTTCTTTTCTTCTTCTACTGGCAATACTCAAAATATGTGTACTTTACTCCAGTATATCAAAGGTCCTTACTGGAATCCATCAGGACAGGGGTAGTGACTATATATGCTGTTCCTGACCACTATCATCACTGTAAACTGTTTAGAGGCCCTGCATAATTTACTGATGATTGTTTTAAATGTTGTTAATTTGGACTATTTTGATTCCATTATATGTGAGTAGATATCTGTTATCTCAGTGATTATGTTTTATGATGTAGTGAATGGTCACCAAGCAACCACCGTTTTTTATCCAATGTTATGGCTTCTACTACTCAGCAAATAAATAATTTAGATTGGGTTGTAGGATGATGTAATGATATTCTAAGTAATTTACAATCCGTCACTCTCATTTACTTTGGATACGATTATCAGTACACAGTTTGTGATAAATAGGGTAGCCATCTCTCTGAACTGTATCTGGGGACTTAGTTAAACTAAATAGTCCACTTTTACTTATTATTATAATAGTTTACATAGCCTATATACTTTAAGCGTTTTTACTATCGACTTACACATAACGTCCAGATCAGGCATTTATATATTATCATTTATGTATATTTAATTTAGCTAATGTAAACTGGTATTAGTTTGACCATTTAGTATTTTCATCACAGCTCGCAATGGTATTGGATCCTCTTGTATCACATAGCCAAGTTCAAAAGAAGGACTTCAATCTTTTGTATACTTTCTCCTCCTGCTCAAAACAGAACTATTAGCATTTAGATTGGAAATTGGAAGACACTGATAGTAATGTGACCCTTGGTACCATCATACGATTTTATTTCCTTGCTATAATAGACATATATCAGTATACACTTGACTGAATTAGAAATGTAATTATAAATATCAAAAAAAATTTTTTTTAGGGACCCATATCCTATTAACGTCATTTTGATAAACAATATTAGTCCTATAATTGTTGACAATTCAGGTTCTGTAAGAGCACAACAATCCCTTTAGTATATAATACAACAGACACATATTGCCACTATTCATTGTACTGTATAGTCCATAAGTGGATTAGTAGGACGAGGTAACTCAATAATAATGTCTGTGATTTTGTACCCCTCCTTCTACATCTGTTCAACCTGTTGTACGGTTTTTTTACTTGTCAGACCCGCTCTTTTGGTATACACATTAACAAACAGTAATGTTAGTACTAGTGTATATATTGATGAAAATATAGCTTGTGCCATTAAAAATGTAATTGTAAACAGGTTCAGCTGTTTTGATAATGAGTTAGAAGTATCTAGAGAACTAAAAAGACTGTCAGTACATTTTATATTACATCTACCTATATACCTCCAGGCATGGCAGTGTTGGTGATATAGTAAGACAGAATCACTGATTAGAATACCTTAATAAGTACAAAAAACAATAATTGAATGGACCAATCTTTTCATTTTCCAAAAAAAAAAATTGGGATGAATAGGAACAATGGAGATTGTTTGGAATAACTTAAATATTTACAGGATATTTATTTAAAAATTTTCTAAGCAACAATGTCACACTTATCAAGGGATAAACAGACATGTTAGGAAACAAAAGGAAAAATCAAATAGTACACATTACACCAGGTATTGTCATTGAACGGTCTTAAATACCATCAAATCTTAATTTGAAATATTAGTTAATATATACTATCAGTTTATAGCTGTAAATCTGAAAAAAATAATTTGTCCTGTTATAGTACTTGTGGTTGTGGCTTGCACCTTTCATAGTTGTACGTACCGAAACCCACATTACAAACAGAATGTTATAATATTCACTCCCTCTCTACTGTACTACATATATTAACGGTAACCCTAGCAAGTCATCAGCACCCCCCACAACAAGTGGAGTTGAGAATCACGTTAGATATAGGTTATAATAGTTGTAGTTAACTGTGTAATATTAACAATTTGTACGAAGCTTCCTACATATCACTACTACCTGTACAATATTTAATATTTACCTATATGTACAGTAGCGGTCAAATCTAAGCTTATTAGCTTCCTAGTGAAAAATAAGTTAAAGTCACCACTAGCTACAGTGATAGTGAGAGTAGTAGTAGGCCTTGGTACATAACAGTTATATTAATGTTCATTGTTTGTGACATTTGACTACTCTGTAATAGTCAAATCAGGACAGGACATGATGAGGTCGGTTGCTAAGTAATAATTACACAAATACTTATTACATTATAATAAATACTAATACTCACTCTCACTGTACTGATATATTAACTGTACAATTAGTGTCTTGAGTCACAGGGAAGCCAGTGGCCATGCTATAGGACCTGGAACCGTTCCGGTGTATGAGTCTAGTAAGAATATCAATGTCACTAAATAAATTTACAAGTTCTAACTCTATCTACATAAAAACCCATTGTTATCTGAGGCCATTCCTGTTAGAATCCATACTACGCTACTGTTAACTATATTGTACTCCATCTAGTTTGTAATGATTAGTAAGAGAGAAGTAGATGTTGTATGACAAACCTCTTGTGGGTAGTGTTCTTGGTCAGTGAGATAACACTTATAGTAATCAGACATTGTTAAAGATCGGTGACCAGGAAGATATTAAACGGAATGTAGAACTAATAGCGTTAGAAGATATTAAACTAGACTGGTAGTGGGAGGACCGTTTTGATGATTAAATACATAATTAGTATTTAACTATGTTACTTCTAACTCATATATACAATTGTCTACTATTGTATTGACTATTATCATCAGACAGATCACGACATTCAAACAGTTTACATGTTTTTCAAATCAGTGTTAGCTTCGAATTGAAGACCAAAAGAGTTACTAACATTTTATTTGCAGTACAAAACTGCCAACTGGTAATGTTAGTCCAATAGCATTAACTCCACTAAATGAATTGGTACCACTACACACTACCAACTGGCGCCCATCGGGATAAAGGCACTAGGTATCACACACTGATCTATAGCTGGTACTTTCAGGACAAAAATGTTGGACATGAACAACTCACCACTTGAGAGTGCACTTAGAATGAATGAGATAAAAATATTACATCAAACATCTAGGTTTAAATACTTGAATAACGAAAAAAAAAAAAAAAATAAGAAAAAAAAAAAAAAACAAAATTAATAAAAAAAAAAAAAAAAACAACACAAAAAAAAAAAAAAAAAAACAAAAAAAGACAGAATTAATAATATGATAGAATGTTAACATATGCACTGCCTAACTTCTGAACTAGGTTATAACATGCAATCCTAAACTAAAGAAAGTCTAGTATATACAAAAGATGAATGAATGCTGATACATAATATGTATTCAAAAAGTTCACAAGTAGATTACAAAACTATGAGATAAAAGGTGACAATGCACTGAAATAATACTATTTAGCATTATTAATAGCACCACGTAAACAGATTAATCAAACCCTAAAACTTAAATAAAACTTTACATAAAAGAGTACAAAACAAAAGAAACCCTTAAACACCCAATGATTAACTAACCAAAAATATAATTTGTTATGTATGTATGATATTAAATCAATCACGGTTTTGGCTTGAGCTTTTTAAAGATCATAATTTTAAATAAACCACACCCTAATACTACAAGAATTTATTTATGCGTGATCAAAATCAAGCATGAAGTACAAAGTAAATAATACTTCTCATTGAAATGTATATCATGTGTAGTGTGTACTGATGTTGTTAATCAATACAAGACTGTTATCAGTTTGTAGTGATGTAATATTTACTATCGGTAAGCTTCCATAGACATTTTGAAAGGTCATAATAAAAAAATGATGTTAATTTGTTTACTTTGAGAAGATTATCAGTATAACAGTTTGTGGTGACTGTGAAACAAATCTCTCTGCACTGAATCTGTGGACTGAGTAAAACTAAATATTTCAACTTTACTACGTATATATAAATACGTTTAACATAGCCTATATATTTGCAGTTTTTACTATATTTTACGTACACCTACTATCAGACCATCTGTGGACTGAGTAACTTACAGTCCAACTTTTACTATCTACTGACACACCCCCCCCCCCCCCCCCCCTAAAATTTAAGATCAGGTATGTTGACGCTATTAGTATTTATATATATATTATATTCTATATCACCCCAATGTAACTAGTATTATGTTGACCAGTGGTAATTTCATCAACGTTTTGCAATGGTATGTATCCTTTTTCTCACATAGTAGTTGAAAGCAGGACTTCAATCCGTTGTCTACGTTTCCTGCTAACACATGTGAACTTTGGTAATGGAGGAAATATTCATTACATCATCTAGCTATGTTAGTTCATTGAGATCCTGTAGTTCTTTCCTATTCAACATATTTGTGGCTGTGATTCAAGATCCTTATCTTAAATCTTTCTAGCCTGACAATATCCAAGAACTGTCTATCACCATTAATTATATTAGAGGTTCATATACTAGTAAAACTCATCAGGACCAGGCTGGTAACAGTGCGGTACCTGATCAGCTCTCATCAAACGAACTGTTCAGTGGATAATCCTGATGCTTACTATCCACTATCTTGGAATATTCATTCATATGGTGTACGATATCTCATGTTCAATCCTAATCTTTAATGCTGTAGTAATAGATACTGATCAACAGGCGTTTTCATCCAATGTTATTACTCTAATAACACTGGACAATACAATGGCGGCAGCACTAAAATTTCTCTTTATCATCAGTTTCTTACTGTACGCCATCAGGACAGGTAGTAAACTATGCTGTACATGATCAGACGTCTCATCAAACTGAAACTGTTCAGGGATAACCCGAATTACTGGATAACGTACTTACCTCAAAGACCTATTCCATCCTATGATTGTGAAGATTCGTAATTTTGTAGGCAGGCTAAGGCATATAGATTTTAGATGGCCATTTAAATCCCTTGGTATTTCATCTGAAAAAAGTGCCAAGACTACCAAACAGAATCACTATGGCTATCACATTTCGGGATTTAAGATGGGGCAGTTAGTAGAATTGCTGATTATCAACTAATATCAGCAACCTGTAATACTACAAGATTAAGGTGAGCTCTAGTGTTATCCTTAAACATACTAGTTAGCATGAAACTTCTAGCTGTACCCTAGTCCACCTAATAATCTGACATGTACTATTATCAACTCCAACTCAATAATATTACAAGGAGTCCACAAACTTATAAGGGCGGAAAGCCCATTTCACATTACAACGCAACTTGGTCTCCTAATGCAGGCTATATGGTCATTTGAAGTCATGTTTAGTTTACTGTCTACTCATCTAACATTGAATATACATTTACTGTCAATGACTGTACTTTAATTATGTAGATTCTGTAGGAAGTGGCAATGGGACCTTCCAACAAAATGCACCATACTCACAAACCAAACCCCGTACCTGAAAGTATAATGTCTACCCCCCCTATTTCTAGTATTTTTTGCTTTGTCTTATTCATATACATATTGTAGTTCCCCTAGAGTTAGTACAGTTTAGTGGTATGTTTGGATGGAATATTAAATGATACTACGGCTCCTGGTCGATTATTATACAGTAAGTATTCAATAACATTGAATTTTTTTTTGGTGGCTATTTTAACACCCCCCCCCCCAAAAATACCATGGTCATTATGTTGTATAATTACAGGCCTACTTTAAAAAGATAACTAAGTAGTAGTCATAACACGGTTTCAAAACTAATATTTACAGATGATGCTGAGATTAGTTTTGTTTATATAATCATCTGAACTATGAAGATTCTGTTTAACTTTTGATTAGTCATACACAAGAAATTTCATGGATGCTGGGCCTATGTGTCATGGTTGTTATTATAATAGGAAATATATCCTTTCTAAAATTTTCTTGTTGAAAGTACATGAAACATCCTTTTCATAACCAATTAACCAGAGTGTAATTTGAGAAACACGGATATCGTGTATTGTTCGAGCTTACCCATAAAAAACTGACCGGATGAACAGGTATTAATAATTGCATAACTACCAAAATGAACGAACGGAATAATTACTCATAAATTTCAATTTTAGCCTTTCCGATTACCGTGTGCTATTTTATTTCAGTTCCCATGAAAAAAAAAAAAAAAAAAAAAAAAAAAAAAAAAAAAAAAAAAAAAAAAAATAAACCACCAATCATTTTTAACAGTGTCCTATTACATTTATGATTTTGTACCATAATTTTATGATTGTCCTGTTATCATTATAACACCTGCGAGTACACCTCCTTTTACTAACTATACAGATTCAGCTGGAGAGTCATTTATACAAAGTCTCGATCGAGTATAGCATGTTCTGGTTTGCGTCAGCCCAGGTACTGAAGGAAGATACTATAATGTTAGTGTAGCTGTATTGTATTAATAGGAGCTCATACAACAAGAGCTTGATCCGCTTTTGGTAAGGTGAACAACTTATTATTTACTAAATTATCTGTTTTTTATTTTATTTAAGTGGCTGCTTGGTACGTGATGTTAATGTAATAAATGATACTAACTCTTTCAGTAAAATCCACTCATTACTACTGCAGACTGTGTAGTAGATGTTGAAAATTTCTATCTTGAAGTAATTTGAATGATGTTCTAATACTGTTAACTCCTACTAGATCACCATATCTCACAAATACAAGGGGGATTTTTTTACCCCATGACCCGAAGGTTTTCAAATACAACCTAGTTACTACATTGTCTTATTACGCACAAGTGATGTATGTCCCAACTATGGGAAACAGCTGTATTGGTAGTTTTAAGGGGTCGGACTCTCTACAATATCAACTAACAACTTTCAACTCAGTATTATAATAGTAAGCCATTTCTAAGATAAAATATTATTCCTTTTATTCACAGCCGTAATCTACTCAATAGTTGTATCGTCTAAAGGGGACATTTCTCCTCAGCTACTGTTCCTGCCTGCCTGTCCTGAACTCATATCTACGTGGGATTCCATCACTTGAAAGAAAGGTAATGTTTCATAAGCATATCTACTTTGAGATTTCAGTTAGTTAATTTATGCAGGAATATCTAATTCATGGATAATTATTAACTTACTATGTACTTTCATTTTTAGTTACCACAAAAGATGCTGTCTTCTCCATCTCCTAATTCTCTTAATAATTCCTACCAATAAAATGTATGTTAATTAAAATTAATGTACTTTTATAAAGTGATTTATTAAAGGTTCTGGCGCAGTTTTGGTACAATGATAGCGATTTATTGTGCCTGTACCATAGCTCTAGGCAATAGCTACTTCTAATAACTGGCTATTTTATCCGCTGTCATCACATTATTACTGCTGTGTTCGTCCAACATAAAGGTTGGTTTAGTTCTCTCAACTGTTGTTCCAGGGGTCTTGACTATGAGATTCCCAAATCTAATAAGGCTGTATCATCACTTGAATAAAGATAATTTGGCGCAATGTCCCTGTGACATTAGTAATAGGTGGGAAAAACGTCAACACTTCCTGGTTATGAAACTGTTTTTATATATAAATATTTTTAATTGTATTTTGGTGTCTTTCTATTATTATTTCATTACATTGTAACGTAGGTAGTTGTGTTTTACCTTAGTGTAGTTTTTTTCATTAATAATGTATCTACCTAGTTGTCCACTTTACTTGGGTAGAAACCAAAAAGAAGGTCATTTGTATTCACAACGTTTAAGTCAGTTAGTCAGAATTCCAAAGGAAGTAAAAGTTTCATTAACTTAATGCCCAATAAACTACTGTCTGGGGTTACTATTTAATACCAAAAAAAAAACCCCCTGTGCTTTAAAAAACCTCAATATATGGGCTTTCCAAAACGTTTTCTTTCGTTACAAAAGCTACCCTCTATATATTGTGCTTATATAAGTAATATTATACCTATAATGCAACAAACTTACCCCACAGACTAATATTACTCAGTAGAGATTTGTGGATTAGACTAGATGGTTGAGATTGTTTTTTAATGTCTTGGAGTGGTACTTGTTACTAATATTGGTGATAATCAAGAAGAGACTAAGCTCACTTTTATATCAGGAGGTTTCGCCATCATAAACAACCTTTTGTTCTGGAATAAAGTGAGGGTAGGAGTCACCTAATACAGGCCTCAACCATCATAAGTATTTTGAACAGATAACTGCATGTTCTTTAAATAGTAAATTGACAATCGTGTTATGGACCATTCCCCTGCAATGGCTACCATTTGTGACATTTGAGTAGCAGCCCCCCAAAAAATAAATTCTTACTTGTGTGTAGAACAATTTGCTCTATTACAATTCCCCAGACCCCTTTCCATTGGATTCAATGCATAGGGCTTGGGTATGGTTTGCAAGACTAGGCTATTGTAACAATCATGCCTTAGATTGCCAATCATTGGTTTTGATCTTCACAACAATGAAATATGGACCAGCAAACATCCCGGTATCTCATGATGTTGGAGTATGTAGTTATGACAGTTAGATTCTTTATGTCATTAATAGTATTTTGTACAGCTTACATAGTAAGTTATTATTGCAGTGGATCTTACTATACAGTAATGCTCACAATTCTGTCCACAAAAAACTAAACAGAATCTATGTGGAATTCCTCTGTACATGAAATTTGATTTGCAAATAGGTAGATTGTTATGCAGATAATCCATGAATTAAATTGTCCTTGTGTATTAACAGCGACATTATCCATATATAAACTGGGGCTATTATTCAACAATTGTTATAAATATAACTATACTGACAAATCACATAATGGACTTTCTCATGATTTCTTCATTGGAATGTATAAAAACTTAAATTAAGTAGATAACAATGCAAAGCTATATATTATCATATTTGTCTGCTTAAGATTTAATGTCCCCCACATTTTAGAATGATACAGTCTATATCCAAACAGCCAAGCTTGTCGTAAAAACACTTTTGAGGTACTTTGATTTACAGAGAGCAAATTGATAATAACAAAAACATATAATGACCATAATTTCAGTAGTAACAAGCGGCAGTTTTGTGTGCAGGCCACATAAAAACGATTATATTTCTGATTAAACCACGGCCCATTAAATTTGATGGGCTGCTGAGTTTTTTTTGACAGATAACTTAAAAATATAGCGTATATAATTAATTGTTATATTAGTAACATCATTGATTGTTTTTGTAAAAAATGTGGTAATTATTAAATAATGTAATGATAATGATCGAGGTATAACTTAAGTATTTTAATTTGTACGTGATGTATATACCATGAGTGTGCATAATATACTACCAATCACAGCTCTAAAGAGAAGCTTAGTAATAAATTTCGAAATAACTTTCGCCAGAATATTGCAAGTGCAATCTCCTCTGCCCAATGGATCATTTCACAGGAATAAAACTAATTGACGAAGTGTAGTGTTACATACTTATCAGATAATTCCATATATAGGGGACCGAAAAAGTGGCAAGGTATTTTCTAAGTCAGCAAATCCAACAGCATAAATTCCTTTGGAAAATTACTTAGCTATTCCCACAGTTAAAGGGTTTTCTCGAAAGTTTGACATAACTTGTTGGCTTGCTGCATCGGTTTCATTATCACAATATGTTATAACAAGTGCTGATAATGGGTTAATGTTGGCTTCAAATTTTTCGAATAATGAATTCAAAACCTTCTTCTCCTCTAGTGTGAAGCGTCCTTTCCTGTAAACAAAGATTATCAAAATGGTAGGCCCTCGGGGTGTATGAGTTTGAAAATAATCTTTTACACTTTCTATATTCCTTATTTGATGTTCTGGTCCTATTCTCATTACCAGTTATCTTCAAATACTATAGTTATCAATCATTCTTTATGGCATATTCTTTGCGGTTACGTTTGATCAACCACCAACACATCATAGTTACCTATTAACTGATGTACTACTCTCCACAGACCTACCAACGGTGAATACATTTTGCCATAATTTTGTTAGCAACTGTTGACTTTCATGCGCCTGCTGTTTTCCAATGACTAGAAACATTTCAGACGGGCCTCCTTTATCTTTGTAGTTGTTTGACAAACGATCGTGCTCCTTTTTGTAGTGTAATATTCTAAAACCCACACCTATAAAATTTCTTAACAAGGTTCTTCCGTGCTTTTTACTAACAAGCAATCACATGTTACTATGTTTAGTGATCGATGAGGGAATTGAAATCAAGATATAACTACGTGACGATACTTGTTACACCCAGAGAAACCGGCGATCTCACTAAATTAGCTTAACAAAAAATGTTGTCCCGAGTTATTTCTATAGAGAAGATCTAGAAATGTCGAAAAATAGTAGTTTTACACTTTCATTGATACCATTACCAATCACTTCAAAATTATGCTCAATTTCATTCTACTAGTACTATAGTACTCATTCTTCGTCTCACTCAAAAAACTCAAACTCGGAAATAGCTTTTCACACTTTCTATTACTGTAGCTTCTTCATTTGACATTATACCCATATCTTCAAAGCCTATGAAGTGACAATCATTGTTATAACGTGTTCTTGCTAGTTACTATATTAGTACATAAATATCAGTATTAATGAAAATTTTGCAACTGTAACTAGCTTGCAGAAACCCAATAAGCACATGAATTTCGTGTTGTGTTTATATATTGTCCCTTGCCTTAGTCAATTTTTTCACTATTATTTTACTGCAGGTACTGATATCTAGTAACAATCATATACACAACAATTTTTGGCTTTTTTATTTAGATGAATACTGACAATGCATCTTACCCAATGACATAGTGGAAATACAGGTAATGACGAAAGAGTGCAATAAGATAATTCATTTGATTTTTTAGTGATACCATCTTATTAATTAAAAGAGTACATGTCAGCATAATGTAATGAAAGATCTAGCTCTATGGATACTTTATTATATATATAAATAGCAGTATTTAATATATATATATACATAACTTTTACAAAGTATATTCTGTTATCTATGGGAGCATATACTAGTAAATTTTTTAGATGTTTTCCATTATAAATTCTGTCTACATCAACCGTGTAGTTGTAATACACAAATATAATAAAGGTTATGTGTTCACAACATGCTTTATAGTGACTATTGATTATTAATATGTAGTTCACTACATATAATTTAAAAGATTGGTTGCTTTAACTTTGTTATCTACAAAGGGAGTGAACATTAATGACTTCTTTAGTGTTGTTTTCTATGTAAAATTTTACTCTTATAAGCTTAGATATCTGTCTACATCAACTGTGTAGTTGTAATAACACTAATAATAAAGGTTATGTGTTCACAACATGCTCTATAGGACTATTGATTATTAATATGTAGTTCACTACATATAATTTAAAAGATTGGTTGCTTTAACTTTGTTTATCTACAAAGGAGTGCACATTAATGACTCTTTAGTTGTTTTCTATGTAAATTTTACTCTTATAAGCTTAGATATCTGTCTACATCAACTGTGTAGTTTAATAACACTAATAATAAAGTTATGTGTTTTCACAAACATGCTTTATAGTGACTATTGATTATTAATATGTAGTTGCACTACATATAAATTTAAAGATTGGTTTTGCTTTAACTTGTGTTATCTACAAAAGGGAGTGAACATTAATGACTTCTTTAGTTGTTTCTAATGTAAATTTTACTCTTATAAGCTTTAGACACACTGCAACTGTGTAGTTGTAATAAAACTAATATAATAAAAGGTTATATGTTCAACAACATGCTTTATAGTGACTATTGATCATCAAGTAGTGTGGTACGTGTTTAAAGTATGTTTATTGTGGCAACGTAAGTAAAGCAATTAATAACTGTCTTGCATTAATGGGATGAAAGACATGCATGTGATAGTGAGCATAAAACGATGATCAGAGAATACCAAACCTTCATAATTGTGCTATACATCTCTACAGGACCTAATGTTGTGTTACAGAATTCTAAACTGATATAATTCCTAGTAAGAAAATATATGCGTACCTTGTTAACTTTTCTAATGCAATTGATTATAACTATTATACTTGTAAGCGTACTAAGAATAAAAAAAATTAAAAATGATTTTCAGTAAAATTAAAAATTGGTGACCATTACTTTCAAGTGAATGTGCTTGTCATCAAAAATTACTTATGATTAAGAATAATATAACTGTAAAAACATTTATACTTTAATATTAAATACACAATAAAACATGTCTTATTTCGATGGTCAGCCTAAGATATATAGTTATATTTACTACAACATGTACAATTCCTTGCATTAAGATGTTTAAATTGTAAATTGTAACCTTTTAGGGTGGCAACATTCAATTAATAAAAACAATTCAGGAAACAACGCATGCTGAAGGACCTTTAGAAATGCGAGTATTTAGAAGCCATACTTAGAGAGAGATTTGTGGACTTTGCGAGGATTCACAATTTTCTAGTACCTCCCAAAGCTTCTGCTTGTCCTTTTTCATTGATTCAGCATATGTTTCACTAAAGTTTTTTTGAATACAAGAAAGATCGGGAAAACCAACTGTGAGTATTCCTTTTGTCATGAAATCTGCTATTTCTTGAGTTGATTCACTTTGCATAAGGTCGGCAATTGCTTCATCTCTAGCTTCCAGGTTAAGTCCTCACATCCTGTAATAACAAGAGCTGAAAATATCTTTTGCAGTTACAGTGAGCCTTTTATCACTGATTTTAAATATTCACCTTCCTCAGGTGTAAATCTACCATACTGGAAACAAACAATATAAGATAAACATCTGGCATACTTTCAATATCATAGCTAATTTTTATCTCGTTTTGCCAATCCATAAATATCAAGCAGATAGATTGACAATTGATAATTCACATCCATTAACAGTGACTGTTTTACTGTCATTGTTTTTATCTCTGGATCCTCTAGTTGTACTTGCAATAGGATCGACAATTCAAAACATTGTATGACCTGCTATTATATTGCCTAATGTAGCTTTTTCCTGCACCGACTCTACCAAGATAACGACGCCTTTTCGTTCTTTTTAAGAATGCTATTACTTGCCCTGACCTTTGAACAAAAACTCCTCTATTGCTGTTACTCGACCTTTTAATTTATCTTTGCAGCTGCAACAGTGACTTCTGTAGACGCCATTGATGTATTGAGGTGAATAGTAGTAATTACTTGGCTGATTTATGGACCAAAACTCCTTCTATAGCTGTTACTCGACTATTTCATTTATCTCTGCAGCTACAACAGTGACCTTCTATAGACGCCATTGATGTAAACTAGTGGAATAGTAGCTACAGAACAAGTTAAGGGTGCTTTTTTACGGTAGACCGGAATTGTGACGTTTTTTGGTCTTTCGACTATATTTACCTCATAGAATAATACGTCAAACGTATGATAAGAGATATTTCGCTATTACTATTTGGATTTTTTGTCAAACCTTTGCTTGAAGAGAAACTGCAGTTGATATAAAAATAAATCAGCAAAAGAGTTTCATTGACACACACACGTATCGATGTTTTTGATTGTATTTTATCAGTAATCATAGATCTATTCAAATAATTAAAATTATAATAACCTCGCTGTGCGTGGGCGCATAGCGAGAGTTACAGTAGTCTGTCAGTGTGTGTGTGTGTGTGTGTTGTGTGTGTGTGTCTGTTACCCGGGCAAATGGCTTTAAACTGCTTTAACTCGGCAAAAACGGTACTAGCAGTCACCAAACTATAGTGGACGGTAGCAAAAACTTCTGTACTTTCTTAAAAATACTGCCAAAAGGGTGTCAAACGAACAAAAAGCTTTAAAGTCTGAAAAACTTTGAAAAAAAGCACAGCTTTCAGTGAAGACTTGAAAATTCAATAAAAACCTCCTGCTTACAGTTTATGACATTTGCCAAAACTACTTCTTTGGAAAGTTATGACAGTTTTTACTAACTTTTGGGCAGTTGTCTTTGTCGATACATTGAGCGCAAAATAAAATATACTAGCACCATAGCTTCATTGGAGAATCACTAAATTTTACTAAGAAGTTGGAAAAGTATTGGACTTTTGTCAATTAGAGTACAAAGTACCCAGTAGAGTAAGACGCAATTGATAGTTCAATTGATATTGTTGTAAATTGATTTATAAGAATTGATTTTGTGATAAGTGGCAGTTGGACATTTCAGTAGTACTAATGGCTAAAAGTAATTACAAGCTTGTCATGAGCTCCACTTTTTCACACAAATACATATTAAACATTTTATTTCTGAATCAAGGATAGTAACTATGCAATATGGTGGGTCTTATAATACATGATGGTGATCATGAGGTAGCTTAGTCCATGGTGATCTACATGTGACCCTGAAGTGATTTTTTTGTAACACAACACTACCTTGTTGAAGGAAAACTGTTAACTAGCTTGTCTACATATATACTCAAAATAACCTCCATAACATCACAAGTTCATTCAGAAAAACTCTTTAATTAAATTTAAATAAAACTAATCAATAATAAATATTCATACTAAGATGGTCACAACTGCATTTCCACCGGGTTAACGTTGTTAAAGTATTCTTTGAATCTTTATTAATTTATTGAAAGCAACAAAACACAGGACATACCATAGGACATAGCATGTACATGGATGTTTCTTGGATTGATACAACTTGATATTTACCATTGACATTCTTTAAGATATCTCAACATTGATGTATTGGTACTTTATCTACTGCAAAGGATGTGGCAGTATGTCTAACTGACATTTAGGGTCCTAGCAGTTTTCTGTGCTATTGTTTACATCAAAGAAAGGATTCTAAGTGGTAAATGAATATTGCAATTTATCCCATACTTTTAATGTTTAAGAAAGACGAAAGTTTTGTTTAACTTCTACAATAGCAAGTTCATTTCCATTGTAATACTGATATAGTATAAACATACTCAGTACCTGGATCTAAATTATCAATTAAAGAAGAAGTTTACCACTAACATCTCCTGCTAAATAATAACTACTATTACCATGATGAGACACATGAATTAAGATCTGAATGATTGTAGTATGATATTATCACTTGAACTTTTATCACTGCTACATGGACTGCCTCCATGTTATCCTGATCTTTAGAAGCACAAATGTTTCTCCTTTCAATTCAATATCTGACGTTATTAAGACAAACATGTTCTACATTAAACACTATCAACAAAGTTTATAAAAACATTAAACTAACTGGTCCATTATCTTTGGAAACTAATACTTGGTCCAACAACATTATTGCTGTGATGTTAATAGAATATGGTGTGTTATTAAAAGTTTGAATTCTATAAGGCGGAGTCCCTGGAGGGACAGTGATCAAGGAAGAATATAAAAGATCCAATAAACATTAACAATGTAGTTAGTCACTGGTGGGAATAATAACATCAACTGTGTTTTGAACACTAATATGTGATAAAATAACAAGGATATATATATCTATATGGTGGTACAGTAAGTCATGTTTTTGACACTGTGTGATAATCTCAATACAGCTCAAATATGATCTACCCGGACCAAGGCACTGAATGTCATGTGTGTATGTTGATTATATAAAACCAAGACCCAAGTTATCATTGATACTGTTACTGGTCAAAATATAACTAAATTGGATTATAATTGTACTTGCAATAAAAAGTTCACAATGGCAATGTGATCGATCAAATACCTTAAGAGTTTATTCTAACTTTCTTTTTCTATTTATTAAAGAGCACTTTTAAACTATGGAAACAAATGTCAAGGAAATCTTGATAAAGTGTTATTAATATAATATTGATCCTCTTAATTAATGCACTGTAACTCAAATAAACCATCTACCATATTCACGTAACTTCTGATCTAAATTGCAAGATGTAGCCCCTTATGTACAGTGAATGGAGTAAACATACATTGACAATATTGTTTTTAGGATTTATAAAACCTTAACAATACCATTGCAAAAACACTCATATGACTTGAGTGTTATCCACGTCAATGCGCACCTTATGAACTCTACTAACAGCAGCAAGCAACCTGATTGAGTCATTTAATTTAGTTATTCATGAGTAAACAGTAATGTGTGAAATGTCACAGGAAGTAAAATGCTACAGTACTCCTTTTCCAGCATGCTGTAATCAGATTATCATTAGTAGTTATCTTATAAATATCTTCAAATGAACATCTATACATAGTCAATCATTAATGTTCAAGAAGTGTAAAGAATATATAATACTAATACTCAATGTGCATAGATCGTTTCTTGTTTTCGTGTTTCAGCTTTGCTTCTCACATAGTTTCATAGTCTTGTGTGTGTTTGTAAGACATGTTGCCTTGCTACTTTTGACAATTGGTTATCAAATAGGTTGAATAGAGTCATTTAATCAGTATTTTAAATTTGCCATTGGCGGAGTATTACATGGTATATATACTGGTATCAATTATTAATGTTTTTGTAACTTATATTAATTTCTTCAAATGCTGACTAAAGATGCACTTAGACTTAGTAGTATAGCTTGAGTCATCATTAATATGTTGGATCTGCATTTGGGGGAATTCACTTGTTGTCAAAGAAGATTGTAAAAAGATTGCTGCAAAATTCTATACTTCTCCGTAATTGGTGATGCTTTAAGAGCTCCATATCTGATGAGTAGTTCAATAATAACTTCCTGCTTCGAATTCTTAACAGATACACTATCTGTACTACATCTAATGGAGTTCAGAAGTATCAGACATTACTTAGGATTGGCACCATGCCTTAATAGTTTTTCTACTATTGTAGAAGATTTTACCTGCTATGGCAAAGAACAAAGGAGAAAATCCAAAATGACTTTGTTTGTGTACATCAGCTCCAGTTTGTATGAGAGCATCCACAATATTAACATGTCCACATGATGAAGCCACCATTAGTGAAGTGAGGCCAAGCATGAGTGGAGTGTCTGGTCTACCTAATGTTTTCACTACAAACTGTGTCAATATCTCCCTTTAACACATGAGTGACCAAGTAGCTCTTTCTGGTCATCAGTGAGATATGGGTGTTTGTTTAAAAGGAAGGTAATATGAGTAGGGTGGCCCTTGAAACATGACAGGACTACTGCTTTTTCGATGTCATGAATACTGGCTTAGATTTGTTGAAAGCAAGCTAACAAGATCTTCATTACCAGTAGCAATTGCTAGCAGAAATGCTGTTGTTGATCCATCCAAAGTTTGCAATGTGGATTTGCTTGTGATTGTAGTAAATATTCAACTACTTCAAAATGTCCATTCATACTAGCTAACATTAAGGCATTATATCCTCCTTTATCTTGAATATCAAATGATGTTAGCATGCTCTTTAGTAGAGTTTTACAAACTTTCAGTTACTTTTGATAAGATTATCAGTACACAGTTGATAAATATGGTAGCCATATCTCTGCCTGTATCTGTGGATTGGTAAACTAAATATTACCATTGTATCATTATATAAATAGGTACATTTTTAGCCTATATACTTTAAGCAGTGTTACAGCGACTCCACATAACGTCAAGATCAGGCATTTATACTATTAGCATTTAGGTATAATTAATTAGCTAATTGTAATGGATTATTTTGACATTAGTATTTCATCACAGCTGCCAATGGTATTGTATCCTATTTTATCACCTAGCCAAGTCCAAAAGAAGGACTGAAATCTTTTGATACTATACTCCTGCTCAAAACAGAAAATTTCATGTACATTGGAAATGGAAGACACTATAGTCATGTGAAATTGTACAATAATACATTTATTCATTGTATAATAGAAATCTACAGTATAACTTGCAATAATTAGAAATGTAAATTAATTTTAAGGGACCATTCCTAATATAACGATTTGATAAACAATATTAGTACCTATAATTGTGACTGTCATGTTTGTAAAGCAAAACATTTTAGTATCTAATAACAAAGACATATGGCCACTATTCATTGTTCCTATAGGTACATAAGCTGGATTAGTAGTTAGAGGTACTTCACTAATAATGTTGGATTTTTTACTCCTGCATATACAATCCTGTTCAAACGGGGTGGACCTGGTTCTTTCTTGTCAGACCAGCTTTTTGTTATTACAATAACCAAACAGTAATGTTAGTACTAGTGTTAATATTGATTGAAAAGAAATGCTGTCATGAAAAATGTAATTGTAAGAGCTTCAGCTGGTTGATAAGGATGTTAGAAGTATCGATAGAAATAAAAAAGACTGTCAGGACATGTTATATAATCTACATATATACCTCCAGACAGGCGTGTTGGTGATATAAGTAATACAGAATCACTGATAGAATACCTAATAAGTAAAACAAACAATAATGAATGGACCATATCTTAATTTTCCAAATGGGTATGATAGGAAACATGGAATATTTGTGGAATAAACTAAATATTTACGATCTAATTTATATTAAAATTTTTAGCAAACAAAGTCAACAGTCTTATCAAGGTATACCAGACAGGTTAGGAAACAAAAGGAAAAAAAATCAAATATACACATACTACAGGTATTGTCATTTGAAGGTCTTAAATACCATCAATTCCTTAAATTTGATATTAGTTAATATATACTATATTATATACTGTAAATCTGAAAATAATGTGCCTTATAGTAATTGTGGTTGTGGTTGCAACTTTCATAGTTGTAAGTAACAAGTCACAACAGGAAGGTTATAATATTCACTCATTAGACTTTACAATATATTAACTGTAACATTAGCAAGTCATACAGCAAGTAGTTGAGATGAGAATCCAGGTAGAATAGGTATACTAGTTGTAGTTAATGTGTATAGTAAAAATTGTACTCTAAGCTTCATACATCACTACTATGTACCAATAGTTATATTATTACCTCTTATTTCACAGTAGTGGTCCAAATCCAAAAGTAGTATTATTAGCTTCTGAGTTGTACAAAATAAGTAAAGTCAACACTAGCTCAGTGATAGTGAGAGTAGTAGTAGGACTTGGTACAATAAAGTTTATATTAATCATGTTGTGACAAATATTGAACTCTCTGTAATAGTTCACATCAGGACGGAGGCATGATGAGGTAGGGGTGGACGTAAATATATTACACAAATACTTATTACATTTAGAATAATAATAACAATACTCACTTCCACTGTACTGATATATGAACTGTACCTAGCTTCCTTGTTTGAGTATCAGGGGAGCCCAGTGGCCATTGCTAGTAGACTGGACCTCGTTAGGTGCTTGAGTATAGTAAGAAATCAATGTCACTAAATGACATTTACAAGTTCTAAATTACTATCTAAATTTAAAACAACCATTGTTACTTGAGGTCCATCCTGTTAGCTCCATCTATTAATGATACTGTATTCTCAACTATATGGTACTCCTCTAGGTTGTTAATGATAGTAAGAGAAGTAGATTTTGTATTGACAAAGCTCTTGTGGTTAGTGTTCTTGTCAGATGACAGTAACACTTATAGTAATAAGACAGTGTTCCTAAAGATGGTGCCCAGGAGATATTAACTGATGTAGAACTAATTAGCAGTATAAGATAGTAAACTAGGAATGGGAGTTGGGAGAAGGACCCTGGTTGATATTAAATACTAAGTATTATTTTACTATGGTTACCTTTAACCAGAGCTACATTTGTACTCCTTTATGCTATTATATGCCAGATCACGACATTTCAACCGTTCATTTGTTAAAATCAGTGTTAGCTCGAATTAAGCCAAAACGAGTGGTATACCAGTTTTATTGGCAGTAAAAAAAATGCCACCAAACTGGTTAGGTTTAGGTCCAATAGCATTAACTCCACCTAAATGAATTTGTTAACCACTACATACACTAACTGTCCATCGTGTAATGCAACTAGTTACACACACTGAATATAGCTGGTACTTCAGGACAAAATTGTTGGAAATGGAAAAACAAAAACTCACACTGAGAGTGAATGAGAATGACTGAGATAAAATAGTCATAACACATCTAGTTTTAATAATACCGGAATAAAAGAAAAAAGAAAGACAGATAAACTTAACCTAATAGACTAGAAATGTTGACAGCTCTGTCACTGATTCCCCCCCCTTTCGAACACTAGGGTTATGAAAATGTCCATAAACCTAAGAAAGTGCTACTGCTCACCCTATATAAAAAAGGATGATGGGATGCTGATACAATATATGTATTCAAAAGTGAAAAGTAGATTACAAACCTATGAGAAAAGGTGACAATGCACCTGAAATAATATATTTAGAATGATAAGCACCCACGTTAAACATATTAATCAAAACATCAAACTTAAATAAATTTTAATAGAAAAGAGTACAACAACAAAGAACCTCTAAACCAAATGATTAACTAAACCAAATATATAATTTTAATGTATGTATTATATGAAATCAATAAACTGTTTGGCTGGAGATTTTATTGATCAAATTTTAAAATAAACCAACACCCTAATACTAAATATTATTTAGGAGTCACAAAATAAGCATGAAGTACCAAATAAAACTATACTCTCATTGAAATGTATATATGTGTATTTTTAATGATGGTGTTATCAATACATTACTGTTATCAGTATGTATGATGTAATTATTTACTATATTAAAGCTCCTGCATATAATTTTGAAAGGTCATAATAGAACAGATGTTAACTGCCGTTTGACTTTGAGAAGGAAGATTATCAGTTATACAGTTGTGGTGAATGTGAAACATATCTATGCACGAATCGGGACTGAGTAAAAACTAAATATTTCATTTTTACTGATCTTGTTATAACAGACCTTTACATCGCCCTATATACGTTTTGCCAGGTTTTCACTCTATCAACTTACATCATTAATATAAGACCATCTGTGGACGGAGGGTAAACTAAAATTCACACTTTACTATATACTCAAACATAACATTAAGCAGTCAGGTATGTACGCTATTAGCTATTATAATTCATAGTATATACTCATACTACCCATGTAACTAGTATTATGTTGACCATTGGTAAATTTTCATCACAGTTGCAATGGATTGTATTCTTTTATCACATAGGTCAAGTGAAAGAAGGACTTCAATCCGTGTTCTACTGGCCTCTACTCATGTGACCTTTGGTAATGAGGAAACTATGAATTATCATCTAGCCTATGTATTAGTATCTATATGTATTCATTCCTATTCACATATTTTGGTGTGGATCAAGATGTTATCTTATCTTTTTCTACTGACAAATATCAAGAAAGCTATCAACTTAGGATAGCAGGAGGTTCTTAATGTATCCAAAGGACAAGGTGGGGAACTATGCTGTCCCTGATCAGACTATCATCAACTGAAACTGTTCAAGTGGATAATCCTGAGACCTTAGCTAATACAATATCTTGGACTATTATCATATGTGTTACAAGATATCTCATTTCAATCCTAATCTAATGATGTAGTGATAGATACTGAGCAACAGAGTTTCATTCACTGTTCTAACTCTTAATAACACTGACAATACAATGACGGCTCACTAAATTCTTAGCTATCGTTCTTACTGTACTCCATAGACAAGTAGTCACTATGCTGTACTGATCGATATCACAAACTGAACTTCAGTTGGATAACCTAATATTGATAACTTATCAAATGGGACTTATTCATCATATGATGTGGAAATCGTCATGGTATGCAGCTAATGATATAGATTTTATAGGCCATTTACCTCCATTGTTAGTTCATCTGTAAAGTGCCACGACTACAACGCAGCATCCACTTGGATATCGCAGTTAGTGATTTAGATGGGGCAGTAAGTAGTAGAATGTGCGATGTATCAAATAATATAGCAACCGGTATACACAATCTTTAAGTGAGCTCTAGTGGTATCATTAAACATAATATTAGCATGAACTTTCTAGCTGTCCCTAGTCCACATATAATCTGAATGTACTATTATCACCTCCAATCAATAATATTAAATGGAGTCCACCAACTGATATGGAGGACACGCCCAGTCACATACACGTAACTTGGTTCCTAATCAGGCAATCATGTCATTGAAGCATGTTTTATGTGATTACTGGTCTACCACACTAACATGAAATCATGTTAATGTCAATGTAGATCGTAGGAATTGGAAATGGTACCTCAACAAAATGCACAATACTACAAAAAAAGTAAGAAAATTATAATCTAAAAAAATTTTGTCATTATTTCATATTAATATTGTAGTTCCCCTAGTTAGGAAAGTAGTGTATTATGTTTGGATTGGAATAAATGTAATATGATCTGTATATAATTATACAGTAAGTATAAGTATATCACTATAAAATGATGGTCGATTTTAAAAAAAAACCAGTATTATGTGGTATTAATACAGCATACTTAACTAAAGATACAAGTAGTAGTCATAACACCTGTTTTCATAACTAATATACAGATTGATGATTGAGAGTAGTTTTTGTATATTATCATCTGCACTATGAAGATTCTGTTTAACTTCTTATTAGTTGACACAAGAAATTTCATGGATGCTGGGGACTATGGGTAATGGTTGTATTTATAGGAAATATATACTTTCTATATCAATGTTTGTTGAAAGTACATGAAACATCCTTTTCATAACAATAACAGTAGTTGTAATTTGTGAGCAACCGGATCTCCTGTATGTTCGAGAGCTAACATAAATCTGAGGACGGATGACCAGGATTATAATTGCATAAACTACAAAATGGAGGAAATTAATAATAATAATAAAATTTTCAATTTAAGCTCCCGATTTACCGTGTGCTATTTTATTTTAGTTAACATGTAAAGAACCAACTATTTTAACAGTTGTACTATTACATTTATATTTTTACCATAATTGTAGGATTGGTCATGTTATAATACTACACCTGATAGGAACCTCCTGTTCCTAACTCTACTATATCAAGGCTGGGAGTCCGTTATACAAAGTCCGACTCCTAGTATAGCAAGTTCTGTTGAGTCAACCCGTAACTGAAGGAGATACTTATATGTTAGTGTATCGATTAATATAATAGGAAGCAATACAACAGCGCTGATCCATTGTAAGTGAACAAGTGATATTTACTAAATTATCTGGTGTTATTTATATGTTGCTGCATTGGTTACGTGATGTTAATGTATAGATGATACTAAATCTCACTTAAAAATACAATATACTACGAGACTGGTAGTAGATGTGAAAATTTAGTTATTGAATAATGGGAAGGGATGGTGCTATATGTTAACTCTACTAGCGCACCTACTCACAAAATACAAGGGGTATTTTACATAGAAGGTTTTTCACTACAACTAGTACTACCATTCTTTATAGCACAAGTGCTGTATGTCACAACTAGTGGAACAGCTGCTATGGTAGTTACAGGTCACCTTACAATATCAACAACAACCGTCAACAATCGGATTATAATATAAGCCATTTCTAAGATAAAATTATTTATTCCTTGTATGTCAGCAGCAGTAGCGCAGTCATAGGTTGTATCAAGTCTAAAGGGGGACAGTCTCCTCACTACTGGTCCTCTGCTCTGTCTGAGACTCTAGTATATACTGGTGGTATGTATTCACTTGAAAGGAAGGTACTGTGTCAATACGCAATATCTACTTTGAGATTTCAGTTTAGTTTAATTTAGTAGCATGAAAAGATTTTCTAATTCATGGATAATTATTTAACTTATATGTATTTCATTTTTAGTTACCACAAAATATGCTGTCTTCTCCATCTCCTAATCCTATTAATAATCCTAAAACAACTGTATGTAATAAATTAATGTACTTTAATAAAGTGATGTATTAACAGGGTTCTGGATCAGTTGGTACAATGATAGCTATTATGTGCCTGTTTACCATGCTCTAGCAATAGCATTCGAAAACTGCTATTTCTCATCTTTCATCAATATTACTGCTGTGTCGGTCAAAAGAAAGTTTATTCTCCTTCAACTGGTGTTCCAGTTGGTCTTGATATGAGCTTCCAATTATCTACTACGGATGTATCATCACTTGAGTGAGATAGATAATTTGGCATTATGGCCCTGTGACAATAGTTAATATGGGAAAAAACGGCAACACTTATGTTTATGAAATGTTATATATAAATAATTTTAATTGTATTGTGTTCTTTCTATTATTATTATTATATTGAAAAGTAGGGCGTGTGTTTATTATTTATTTTTTTCTAAATAGTTGTCACTCGAATGGTTCAGAACAAACAAAGAAAGTTCATTTGTATTCAAAAGTTTTAGGTCCGTTAGTCACGAATTCCAAAAGGGAAGTAAATGTTTCATTAACTTAATGAACTAAAACTACTGTCGGTGTTACTAGTAATACTTTTGCCTTTAAAAAAACTCAACTCTAGCTTTTTCCAAAGTTCATTTGTTACCAAAAGTAACCTCTATCTATTGGCTATGATAATATATATTATAATATATGACAACAAACTTACACAACACAGACTAACATTACTTCATATAGATGTGGATAGACTAGAGGCTTTGAGAGTTTGTAATGTCTTGCAGTTGTACTTGTTACTAATATTGTTGATATCAAAGAGAGATGCCTAAGCTAACTTTTATATCATGAGGTTCTCCATCAGGACAAACCTTGTGTTCTTGAATAAAGGTGGGTATGAGCAACGAATCAGCCTCACCATCAATGATTTTTGAAATTAGAACTGCATGTTCTTTAAATAGTTAAATGACAATCTTGTTATGGCCATTACCATGCACTGCTACCATTTTGTGACATGTGATTAGCAGCCAATATTTCTTGTGTGTAGAACAATTTTGCTCTATTCAAGTCCCCAGGGACCTTTCCCAATGTATTCATCATAGGGCTTGGGTTATGGTTTTGCAAGACTAGGCTTATGGTACCAATCATGCCTTATATGCCAATTGCATGTTTGTGATCTTCACAAACAAATGGAAATATGTACAAGCCCAATACGGTTATTCATGATGTAGGCAGTATTCCCACCCTGCAGTTATGACAGTTAGATTTCTAATGTCATAATGTATTGTTAAGCTACATAGGTAGTCTATTATGGCAGTCGGATATTACTATACAGACATGCTCACATGCGTACACATAAACACAAACATACAACAGAATCTATGTGGAAGGCACTCGTAAATTGATTCATCTGCAAACTGTTATATTGTATGCAGATAATACATAATTAAATTGCCTGTTATACCCATGGACACTTTATTCATAATAACTAGGGATATAGTCAAACCACCATTGTTATAAGTATTATTACTTGACAATCACAATTAACCTGTTCCAATATTATCATTGGAATGTAAATACTTTAATTAAGTATAAACAATGCAAGCTATATATATTCATTTGTTGCTAATTTAATTCCTCAATTTATGTATACATTCTTATCCAACAAGATAGTTGTAGTAAAAAACACTCTGATGTAATTTTATTTACGAGAGAAATTGATAATAAAAAATACATAATACTTAACATAATTGCAGTAGGAACAAGCTGAGTTTGTGTGCATTGCAACTAACAACTTTATATTTCTGATAACCACTGCCATTAAAGTTAATGGGCTGTGATTTTTTGAATCTAACTTCAAAATATTAGGTATATAATTAATTGTTCTCTATTAGTACCACTAAATGCTTTTTTGTATTAAAAAAAATGTTCGGTAATTATTAAATAATGTATATAATGATCGAGTATAACTTTAGTAATTAAATTGGACGTGCGGCATAGACAGAAATCCTAGTTTCATTAATATACTACAAAATCACAGCTCTAAAGAGTATTAAAGTAATTTCGGAAGAACTTTCGCCAGAAGATTTCACTTGCCAATTCCTCTGCCAACATGGATTGTTACAGGAATAAACTAATTGACGAAGTGTAGTTAAATCTTTCAGATAATTCTATATAATGTGGACGAAAAAGTGGAAGGTATTTTCTAAGTCAGCAAAATCCAACAGCATAAGGGTTGGTTTTTTGTTGGTTGCTTTCCCAGTAAATGCTATTCCCGAGTTAAAGGCGTTCTCGAAAGTTTGAAAAATAACTTGTTGTCTTGCTTATCGGTTTCATTATCACAATATGTTATAAACAAGTGCTGCTAATGGTAATGTTGGCTTCAAATTTTCGAAATGAATTCAAAAACCTTCTTCTATTAGTGTGAGCGTCTCCTGTAAACAAGATTACAAATGGAGCCCTAGGGTGTATGAGTTGAAAATAATCTTTTACACTTCTCGATTATCTCTTTATGTGGTGTTCTGGTACTATTCTCATACCAGTCTCTTCAAATCCTATAGTATCCCCATCCTATGGCATATTCTTTGCGGTTAGTGATCAACAACCAACACAGCATAGTGAATCAATTAACGATGTACTACTCCACAGACCTACAACGGGTGAATACATTTTGCAATAATTTTGTTAGCAACTTGACTTTCCTGCGCCTGTTTTACCAATGACTAGACATTTCGAAGGGCCATCCTTACTTTGTAGTTGTTGAAAAACGACGTGATCCTATTGTAGTGTAATATTCTAAAACCACCCTATAAATTTTTTTTTTTTTTTTTTTTTTTTTTTTTTAAATTTCTAACAAGGTTCTGCCGTCGTTTACTAACAAGCAATCCATGTTATATGTTTAGTGATCGCAGAGGAATTGAAATCAAGATACTAAGGCGAACTTGTTACACAGAACCGGCACGATATCCCTTAAAATTAGCTAACAAAAAATGTTGTCGAGTTATTTCTATAGAGGAAGATAAGAATGTCGAAAAATAGTAGTTTTACACTTTCATTGATACAGTACAATCAATTCAAAATTATGCTCAAGTACCATTTTATACTAGTACTATAGTACTCATTCTTGTCCACTCAAAACCTCAAAAACTCGGAAATAGTTTTCACACTTTATACTTTCGCTTCTTCATTTTGAACATTTACCCATATCGTCAAAGCTATGAAGGGACAACATTTATAAAGTGTTCTGCTGTACTATATTAGTAAATCAATAGTATATGAAAATTTTGCAACTGTAACTAGACTTGAAACCCAATAAGCACATGAATTATGTGTGGTTTATTATATTGTTGGCTAGTCAATTTGTTCAATTTATTTTGAATGCAGTTACTGATAGCTAGTAACAATCATATCACAACAATTTTGCTTTTTTTATTTAGATGAATTACTGACAATGAATCATTACCCAATTGACATAGTGGAAAAATACAGTTAAGACGAAAGAGTGCAATAAGATAATTCAATGTGATTCTAGGGATACCATCTTATTCGTAAAGATTATACAGTCAGCAAATTAAAGAAAGATCTGTCTATGGATACTTATTATATTAAAATAGCAGTATTAATATATTATATATACAATAACTTTTACAACGTATATTGCTGTTATCTATGAAGGAGCATTATACTAGGTAAATTTTTTAGGATGTTTCATATAAATTCTGTAATCAACGTTGTAGTTGTAATAATTAACACAACTATAATAAGTTAGTGTTCACAACAGCTTTAGTGATATGATTATTAATATGAGTTACTACAATATATTTTAGAAAGATGGTTGCTTTAACTTTGTTTCTACAAGGGAGTGAACATTAAGGACTTATTTAGTTGTTTCTATGTTAAATTTTACTCTTATAAGCTTAGATATCTGTCTCATCAACTGTGGTAGTTGTTAATAACACTATAATAAAGGTTATGTGTTCACATGCTCTATAGTGACTATTGATTATTATATGTAGTTATACATATAAATTTAAAAGAATGGTTGCTTTAACTTTGTATCTACAAAGGGAGTGCACATAATGACTTCTTAGTTGTTTTTATGTAAATGTACTTCTTATAAGTTAGAATCTGTCTCATCAACTGTTAGTTGTTAAAACCACTAATAATAAGGTTATGGTGTTTCACAACATGCTTTATAGTGGACATTGATTATTACTATGTAGTTCATAATATAAGTTAAAAAGATGGTTGCTTTAATTGTGTTATCTACAAAGCGAGTGAACATTAATGACTTTTAGTGTGTTATGTCATTTACTTTATAAGCTTAGACAACTGACCTGTGTAGTTGTAATAAAACTAATATAATAAAGGTATATGGTTCACAAACATGCTGTAGAGGGCTCATGATCATAAAGTAGTGGTACGTTTTTAAAGATGTATGTGGCAAACGTAAGTAAAGCAAGTCAAACTGTGCTGCAATTAATGGGATGAAAGAATGCTGTGATAGTGAGCATAAAACGGAGGATCAGAGGGAATACCAAAACCTTCAGTAATTGTGCCTATCATCTCTACGGACTAAGGTTGTGTTACAGAACTTCTAAAATGATATTTCCTAGTAAGAAAATATAGCTTACCTTGTTAACTTTCTAATGCAATTGAGTTAAATATTATACTTGAGCTTACTAGAATAAAAAATAACACAATGATTTGCAGAATTAAAAATTGGTGACCCTTATTTCAGGAATGTGCTTGTCATCAAAAATTACTTATGATTAGAATAATATAACTGTAAAAACATTTATACGTTAATATTACAACAATAAAAACATGTCTATTGCGATGTCAGCCTCACCATATATAGTTAGATTTATACAACATGTACAATTCTTGCATTAGATGTTTAAAATGTAAATTGTACCATTTTAGGGTGTCAATTAATACAAAACCAATCAGGAAACCAACGCATGTGGAAGGACCTTCGAAATGCGAGGTATTTTAGAAGCCTACTTAGAGGAAGATTTTTGGACTTTCGAGACTTACAATTTCTAGTACCTCCCAAAGTTGATTGTCTTTTTCCATTGATCAGGCATATGTTTACTACAGTTTTTTTGAATAAGAAAGTGGTGAAAACCAACTGTGAGTATTCATTTTGTCATGGAAATCTGCCATTTCTTGAGTTGATTCACTTTGCATAAGGTCGGCAATTGCTTCATCTCTAGTCCCGGGTAAGTCCTACCACCTGTAATAACAAGGAGCTGAAATATCTTTTGCAGTTACAGTGAGCCTTTTATCACTTTGATTTTAATATATTCCCTTCCTCAGGTGTAAATCTACCATCACATGGAAACAAAACAATATAAGATAACATCTGGCATTACTTTCAATATCATAGTAATTTTATACGTTTGCAATCCATAAATTATCAAGCAGATAGTTGACCAATTGATAATTTCCACTCCATTAACAGTATGTTTAGGGCAAGAGGAAAGGAAGAGGGAAAAGGAGGATATGGGTCGGATGGTTAAATCGCCTACCAAGGAGTTATCACCAGCTTAATAGAACTGCAATTAGGTGATACAAAATAGTTACAAACACTTTCTCAGAGTGGATATCAGTTCCTTGAGGCTTTTGATGTCGATGTTGCACAAAAAATGCATACAGAGCCCATTTTGAAAGAAAGACACGCCTTCGTTTATTAATATATTATCACATGCCCCAAATCCATCCCTCCATGGTAACCTTTGAAGTTTGACTGGCAACATGTTGCCAGAAGTTGAAAGCTGTTCAAACTTGTGGCAACATGTTGCTGGCAGTTGCTTAGATCATGTAACACTAGGCAACTTTTTTGCTAGCAACAGTTGTCGCTAGCAAAAAGTGGTCTAGTGTATGTTGAGCTTAGATTCTGGAAATTTAGAAGTCTGTTGAACTTTAAGGTCCATGGTTTTTTAAGTCAAGTTAACTCTTATTTATTGAAACCACTCCGTGTTAATAAATGAATGACATATTGTTAATTGTTTGAAAGATACTATAAGGGCCCCCCGTAAACAGAACACTATAATAGAGATATAATAATATTGAAAATATATAATTATTAGGATAGTAAGTAAAGTTGATGAGAGTATGAAATGATTTAGAAGATACTTTATTGTTTTTTTAGAAGGTAAATGTAGTGAATTATTAAAAATCCTAGATCCTAAGAAAGGCATGACACATTATCAACTTTTCTTCCAACTTTAATGTGAAGGAGTTAATACATGATGGTACTTATGGATTATTTAAACTGACTCAAGTAAGTGAACTCCAAGAAAAATGTATTTGTATAAATTTAAATAATTGTTGTAATACTTCCATATGTTATAATTGGATACATTAAAGTTGTCCAGTCCTAAGATCACTAAAAATAGTAATAAATGGTAGCATTACTGGAGCCTATCTTATACCCAAGAAGTAAAAGCTAGAAGTCACTTCCATTAATTCAGATGATTTCTATGCCAATTGTATTCCACTAATAATGCTAGTACTTGAATCTAGTATATCTGAGTATTCTTTGACCTTTACGCGTATTCTTTACCAGGCTGTATCCATAAATAATTTTAGTGGAATTTTACAAACTAAAAATATTTAAACCGTCCTATTACACAACTCCTTCACTTCAATGTAAGAAAAGTATATGAAGAAAATTTGTATGTCTAAACAGGTCATTAATTTGGAACTTGAGATAATAGATCATGCAGTCAAAGGTGAGGTTCCAACAGAGGGCAAGAAGGAAACAGTGTAATATGTGATTATAGGATGTGAATATCATTATCATTTTGTGGTAGATATATTCATCTATGTGCTCAGGAATACAATGTAATATTTGAAACTGGTATAGGACTATTTAATTTAATTTTAAATGGGGTTCTCATAATATTTACATTAGACCCAAAGGACGTTATTGATAGAACATGATCTACTTTGAAAAGAAGAAAGGAATAGATAAAGAGAGTGGACAGACATAAACAATGAAGGGACAGGACAGGAATAAATAAGAGAAGACATAGAAAACATAGACATAGATGTGGAGATAATAGAGATAGATATTTTTCATCACTTACATTTGGTTTTTGTTACTTCAGAGTATTTTGGTTTCTTCTCTGGCATAGTATATAGATCTCCAGTTGGTACCTGTCGACGACTACCTTTCCCTTTTCCTTTCTCAGGCATAGCATATAGATCTCCAGTAGTGGCTTGTTGAACTCTATAGTTGCAAGGATCTTGATAGAGAGCTTGGACTGTCTTCTCGACTAAAAAAGTTAACCACTATCATGAAAACAATTGTTGTATTCTAAAACACTTACGCTGTACCACCTTCTATCTACTAACGCTATAGGTTCATTAGAATCTGAGTTTTAAAAAAAATAATTACAGGTGGAATTCGTAACAATAAATTACAAGGTATGTACTAGAGTTGTTTAGCTAGCTAATTATACTAAATTCCTTCTTAGTTATATACTAAAATACAACTTAATATTATGAATTAAGTAATAGCTATACTATAACACTACCAGTATATACCTCGTTTAGCTTTATCAAGTCAACTAAGAAAGGGAGACTCAAATAAGAAGTATTAAATAATTTATACTTACCTTTTGCTTTGTCTTTGTCTCTGATATTATTATACCCAAAATATAATAGCAACAATAATTGCTGTACCAAGAACTATAATAGAAACAGTAAGAAACTATACCAAAATGGCTCCCCCAGAGAGACCACCTAAATAGAAACAATATATATCAAAGTACAATAATGAGATGCTCTCATAGACTGGGTTTGTTTGGTGTTGTTGTTGCTGTAGGCATCACAGATAAGCTTGTGTTGGTGGTGATTGATGATGGTGATGACATGAACATAAAGCTACTAGTACTAGTACTTCCTATAGTATTGCTGTTAGTATCAATCACTTGTAGTGTATAATATATAGTAGCACTAGGTTGTAATGATGATATAATATAAAACTGTCTGTTGTATTGGCCACATATGATGTTGTAGCAGTGATTGATATGTTATTAGTGTCATTGTTGTAAGTTAATTGAACAGTTAGGTCAACAGGTACTACACATATAGCTGTTGTATACTCCACCTTAGCCCTATTGTCATTTTTAGGAGTAACATTTGTAAGCCATCTAGCATCTAGTATAAATTACAATAATAAATTACTTTGTAATATTATTATAACCCCAAACTTACTAAAAATTCTAAATTTCATTTCACTTGATCCTACTATATTGTTAGCAGTACACTTACAGTATATGTATTTTCAATCACTAACTGAGAGTGTATCACATGTTAACAAATTTATTGGGTCTCCATGGCGACTGATTAATAAGGTATAGTTGTCAACAGGAGGTGTTGTATTTGTATTAAATATCGGAGGACAAGGCTAAAGAATAAACAAAAAAAACAAATGGACAATATATTATATGATTATACAATATTATGATTGACCTAAGAAAATCCTGAAAAAAATAATACCCTCGTAGGAATTGCTTAGCATCAAATTGTTTAAATTGTCTCAAAAATTTTTTCTGCAGCCTGTTTACAGTTGAAGCTTAAACAAAATGGACTTAAACAGATGCATAGAACTATATGTTAAAACATTGGTATAGAATTATTAAGCTAGATGACATTTAATTCTTTTAAACTCTATAAACTCGTTCATTAAATTCTATTACAATGATATTCTAATTTAATCATAAACTTTGAACTTTGACAACATGGTCAAAATGTGTGAAGTCACGTCAAAACCTGTTTGACCAGTTAGTGTGGTTCTGTACACCATTTGAGATACTTCATATGGCAATATCGTAATGTGTTACCTCATAATAATTATTGCCCTGATTCAAAATTACCTCATAAAAAATTGAAACTGTCAAATTCGTAATGTGACACTTCATTTTTATTGTACAATCCTGTCACTAGATACATGTGAGTCCTATTACTTCATCTAATTATTGCCCAATCCTGTAGTGCTAGTGCTGTATCTGAATAGTCCATACACCATTTGAGATATGTCATATGGCAATATGTAATGTGTTACCTCACTCTAATTATTGCCCAATCCTGTTAGTGCTAGTTCTATACACCATTTGAGATATGTTGATATGGCAATATTGTAATGTGTTACCCTCATTCTAATTATTGCCCAATCCTGTTAGTGCTAGTTCTATACACCATTTGAGATATGTCATATGGCAATATCGTAATGTGTTACCTCATTATAATTATTGCCCAATCCAAAAATTAATTTTAACCTCTTAATTAGAATTCAAAACTACCTATTCAAATTATAATGTGTCAAATATTTTATTGTATGTGATCTCAGTAGATATATATGTGAGCCTATTGTAAGTATATATGGCCTCTCTGAAAAATTAAACTTGACTAATTGATTATTTTCAAATTTGGAGATATGTCAAAATTTTTTTAAGTAAGAATTACAATAATAATAACCAGTTTATAGCAATTTAAATGGACATTGTTTATTAGTCATAATATGAGAGCTATGCATTTCATTCCTCTAAGTGTGTACCACTATATGTTAGTGTCTAATCAATGTATATATAGATATTGTAATACTTACATTCCAGGATATGTTCAGTTTAGTTGTAGTCAGTTTAGTTGTACCATTTACAATATAGTCCATACAGATGTCTATACTAACAGGACGGTGGCTAGAAAAATGGAAAGGATGGACATGATTCTATTTATATACTAAATTATAACAGAATATATTATGTAGTATAGTGAAAACAAGATAGTAAGAGAAAGGTTGTTGATGGCTTATGTAATAGATTATAAACAAGATACAGCTGTGTTTACATATACAAGTTTATTGATATTAGCATTGTAAAGCTTGGCTAGCTTGTATATGAAAGCTTTTGTCTTGATTATTGTCATGTGGTATCTCTATTATAGGGTCTATACTATTAATTATTGCTGACCATTAGTAACTTTTACTAGTCTAAATATAGTAACACAACATTCAATAGCATTTAATCACATAAAGCATTCCATGACTTTTCCTTGTTATTTCCTCCATAAAAGTCAAATACTATAAAAATAAATCTTACTATAACAAGCTAATTTAAAACTAACTATGCTTGAAGTTTCTCACTAGCTTACTTATCTCCCTATAATATTATACTTCTAGTCATTCTATAGTCTTCAACAGACATTACTGCCCAATTCTCCAATTTCTAGTCAGTATTACATTGTAAAGTTATGTATTTTTCAAAACAACTGTAGGACAATTTTTTAAATTATAATCTTGTTACTATGTAGGTAGCCTTTTTAACTCCAACATGAGTGCTATGACAACATATGTGACAGATCATGATACAAAAATGCTTGAAGCTTTTGGTAGCTTGCTTCTTGCCTATATTATATTTCTAGTATTCTATAGTCTTCAAACAGACACTACTCCTAATTATTATAGCTCTAATTAGTATCTTCTAAAACAATAATGGGATGTTATAATATTGTTGTCATTATACTGAGTCCTTGCTTTGGTATGACATACTACACAACACATACAAACATACACACAAAGTCACTAAACATTATAATGGCTTGTTAGGATCATGATTATCATTTTAAATTATTATTCATTACAGTATACCTTCTCCAGGTAAAGTCACAGTAACAATATTGCTTGTATCTCCTGGTCCTGTGTTGTAATTAGCTCTCACAGTAAAGCTATATCTCTGACCAAACATTAGTCCAGTGACAGTATAACTAGTACTATTATCTGTAGTAGTAATGTTCCATGGATCATTACGAGTCACAGTGATGATATAGTTCATTATGGCACGTCCTCTGTGTCACTGGGAGCAATCCATGATAAAGAGACTGACTGGTAAGTAACACTGGTATTGACAAGTTTGGATGGTGCATTGGTGTAGCTATAACATAAGATATAAAGAGTTTATAAATTTTTTGTGCCTAGTTAATAATGTGATAGTACTGTTGTTAATAAATATCAGTTAATTATTAATAGCATATAGTACCAGGCGTTCTATAATGCTCAAAGTGTTGGATGTTCTTCTTCCATCCTTCATAAAGGTCCAGTTATAGAGGTAACAAAGAGATACAATTGGAGACAGCTGTTGATGTCATGACACTACTGGTATAGTAAATGTTACAAATATCTATCTATACAGGTACTGATTTGTCACTTTAGAAAGTTAAATCACAACAATAGAATAAAAAATGATATCATATAAAAAAAGAAAAAAGAATGTAAGCATATAAAATCCATAATGTATGCCATTAGACAATATGGACCATAAACTATTTATACATCCAAATGAATATACAGTCAACTAAACTACAACTAAACTGTCAACTAACTACATAAGGAAACAGATAAGAAAAAAACTCCTCAACAACAGAAAATTTGCCTACACAAATCAAACTTTGCGCAAAAGGAAAAAGTTTTATCAGACCATATGCTATATATAATATATATATATATATATATATATTATATATATATATATATATATATATATATATATATATATATATATATATATATATATATATATATATATATATTATTATATAGCATATGGTCCATATAAAAAATGAAGGCAAGCATATAAAGTCCATAGAGTATGCATGTTATATTGTGTGTTGTGTATACCAAGTCAAGCACTTAAATGGTATGCTAAAATAATGATAAAAGTTAACTCACTATAGATCTGTAGAGTACAGTTTGTTGAATTTTGAAAGTAATTTTTACAAGTCACAACATAATCATCCAGTGACTCAGTAGCTATAAATGTTAGTTTAGAATTAGCTAAATCTCCATTGAAGGTACCAGTGGCAGAAAATATTTATTATTGTCTTTTACAGTACCAGTATTACTAGAGAGCAACAACTCTTCATTGTCTAATCTGCATTCAACTGTTAATTTATTCTTTTTATCTTCATCAAATCTTTGTTGATGTGAAAAAGTTGGATTGCGACTATTTAATGTGACACTATGATTTGTAGAATTACCATTTTCAGATTTGACTCTAAACTGTCACTGTAATGTTAGTTGAGTTATCATTGAAGATAGCATTAAATGAAATGTTTAAGTAATCGTCGTCTATCATAGCAGTACATTTCATGACATCATCATTTTCAGTCATTATCATAGCCGTCAGATCAGCATCAGATATAATTCCAATGTATGTAAAAGTATATGAAGATCTAGATGATTCAGTAAATAATAATGTTTCAGAATTAGTTTCCGCTATGACAGGTACTATCCAACTAGAATGTTCAGGCCATGGGGAGCTCCAGTGTTATTGACATCACAATAAAGTTTTACTTCTGCTCCTGGTACAGTGTGAGATCCTTTGTGTTATTTCTTTACAAATTTGTCTGGATCAGATAATAATACTGAACACCAACCTAATATCAATTAAAACAATGATTTTATACTACAACATATAAAATGACATAGAAATATATTAATATAACCTCATGTTGATATTCATGTTGATGGCATAGAACAAGAGAGCATTTAATTAGATATTAGATATACAATTATTCTACTGTCATTGATGTTTAATGCAATAAAGTTTCTTTAATACATGTAATAAATTAATATCCATTTATACTGCAAATTATAATAATTTGCTAATACTGTTGTAACTGAAAAAAGTGTTGCAAATTTGGAAGACTATAGAGAGATGGCAAAAACTATGGAGCTGCAGAGAAATTTAAGAAAACTAAAGCTTTGATCAGTCAATCCCAATTCAAAGTTTGATAAATAAGACTATATGGTTTTGTCAATGTATATAGGGTTAATTTTATTTGTCACTCTCAATAGTTACATAGAACAATAGAATTAAATGATGTTCATGGACACAATGTTATATGAAGTATTTAATTCTGGTTAGTAATTTGATGTTTTTAGGTTTTTTTGTTGTCATAGATATTATCTTATACATACCATTTACTCACTATCAGTCAAAGAAGGGTGCATGTGTGTGCTTCTAGTAGACCAATTCTGAGAATATAGGGTAACCACCTAACCACTTATCAACTATTGTGAGCTTGAGCTGAGTGTACCCATTAGTAGCATGCATATATCCTTGCATGCAGCTATTACTACGATAGGTCAAAGCAATATAAATACAATGTGGTTTGTTGGGTGGGGGCACAACACAGTTCAATAGGATGTGGTTTCACCAGAAATACTGGTGATGAAGATAACTGTACTATGCGTTTGCTACTAGACCCTTTCTCTCTAAGAAAAGGAACTGGCCTCATCATACTAGCATTGCTAACTAGTCTCATTCCCAGATACCCACTTGAAAAGGGGCGTGAAGTGACTTTAGTCTAATTCCTTGGATTTGACTATGATAATATTTGAAGTGACGAAAAATGGCTGGGTCACGTTTGTAAGTTGTTTACTAAGGAGCAGCAGTCTTTGTTTTAAAAGAACATTAGAAAATAACACCTTTGTATCTAAATGAAATGAAACAAAACAAAACAAAATGCAAACAAAGGTATCTCTACCTTCTAAAAACTCATAAACAGCTTTCTCTTGATCAACAATTGCTTTGCTAATTCCGAGAGTACCAAAAATTGATTGCTTCTGAAAATATTACAGCTTCAAAAAAAAAAATTACAGCTTCTAGGTATCAATACTTGTTTCTCCATTTGATGATGTTTTTGTAAAGTCATGCCATTCAGATTTGTGAGCCAAAAAGTATCTCAAATCCATGGAATTGGACCAAAGTCACCAGATGCCCTTCTTGCATTAAACAAGTGGGCATATGGGCTACAAGCCACACATACATATACATAACAAGATTGATAACATTAAAGCAACTATTAACACATGTAGCAACCACAGGCACTGACCCACCCACCAGCATGAGTTACGACAATAGATATGTCTATTGTGCCTTGAAACTTCCAATTGGGAATTTAGTGAAATCACGAATATTGTTGCTAAATCAATAAATCATTCTATACCAAGTGTTAACAGTCAGGAAGATGATTTCCAAGACATTAAGGACCAAGACTTTTTGGGAGAATCTAGCCTGTCTGTAAATATCATGACTTTTTTTAACTATTATACATCTTTTTTTGTTATTAGTTTCAATGATAGCTAATTAGTTTCTTGTACTACTATTGAACTATTTATATTATATTGAAAAAAGAAAAGCTTTGGGTTAGTTTGCTAATTTCTAACAAGAACTGTGGAAAGACAACGGAATGATGTCTTCTCCACGTCTACCATATTCAAAACGTAAGTGTTCTGATCATTGTCTGTCAGACTACCATGCCCCATGCATGGCAGAAGGTATAAGTTGAGGTGGACAGCAGTTTTTATGGTACCTCACTATTCAGAACATCTTAACCTATAAACAATACTGTCACTACTTGGGTGTGGTTTTTAGCTTGCAAGTCTAGCTTATAATGTTCTTCCCAGTTCTTTGATGTTGTTTTTTTCTCTTTAGGTTTGTGCTTTTGCTATAAAAAGATTTTCTACTGTTTTCTGAATTTTTTTTGCTGCAGTTAGAAAAGCTTGAGTAAGCCTTCGTTAATAATATGCAAATTATGCGTGACGTCGTGTAATAGTGGTTACCATTCACTTTTTCTAGTTTACTGACTTTCATAAAACAACATTTGCGGAGTTGATAGACCCAGTAATTTGGTACATTGTAAACCTCTCTATTTTTATTCCTAGCCTGAGTTATAGGTGTTCAACCTCAACATGAACAGAGTAATATATATTATATAGTACTCACCGAGACCGATATAATAAAACAAGTATAACAAGAAGGAACAGATGAACAAATACAAGCTGCATCTTGATCTACACGAACTTGTCAATTAACGGAAGTGAATGGATAATCTACCCACAGTCTCCAGACCCAAAAATTGAATTTATATTATGGGACGTCAAAATTTAGCCTGATCTTTGGTGATTCCCTAATAATTACTCTAATAAGATTCAATATTTCCTAAAATCTCCCAAAATAACCATTATATATTCAGTCTTAGTATATAGTATATACATTCAAGAATTAATCATGTATTTGGTCTTTGAAGAATTAATCGTTATGAGGTGTTTTATTACATATTCAAACTAAATAGTTTATACATATTTTAATTATGTGCTAAGATTTATAAATACTACAATCAATATAATAAATACAACAGAGTCAATGGGAATTTTAAAAATGATGAACAGAGATTTATAAATGCACTTGGGAAATTTTATAAATGATAAATTTAAAGATTTGTAGACTGTTCATAGAATTTATTAAAAGTCCAACTTCATCATTATTAAATTCCCAAGTGCATTTTAAATCTCTGTTTCATATTTATTATATTGATTGTAGTATTTATGAAATCTTAGCACTAATAATTAAATAGTATAAACTGAGCTTTAGTTTTGACATAAACAAACAGTCCACCCCATACTTTTCAATGTAGTTTGTTGCTGTTTCCACTACTTACAGAAAGACATATTTCTAATATGCCTTGTATGAACATATTTACTCTAACTAGTCTAGTTAATATGTGGACATACAGTGTAGGAAAAATATCACTTACATAGATATAGAACATGGACTTTTTCCACATGCATGTCAATGAATACTCAACACAGCTGTATCCCACTGTTAGCTTGGAACAGAAGAACAGAGTCTTGTGCCAAAAGACACAGGAAACATTTGATCAAGTCAGGGCATACATGATAGTTCTATTTTGACTCTAAGGATTTATATCTTTATATATAATACTGCATAAGTTAATGCTGAGATCATAAGTAAACATATGACACAAAACTTATTCATTGAAACACGCTCCATTTATGCAACATATGTCCTATTGCAAATTTGCGATTAATGCTAGGTGACAACAACTACTAATTAATGTAAAAGTAATTAAATCATTACAAGTTCCTCGCACACACACACACATAAACTACGTTGACAACAAAAATATATTAATATTTAGTCTCTATCTAACACCAGCTTCCTAAAGGTTGATTGAATGTTGTGATTTCACAAGAGTGTCACAAGAATAATGATACAGACCTGCCCTGACACCAGAAGGAAAACAGAAGGACACTTTGGATTCAAGTACGAGTTGAATATTTAAACACTGATCATTACCTCCTAACCCTAAACATTATGTGTTAGCCTGAATTTAGATCATCCTTCCGAGTCAGGTCTGAATATGGTCCGAACTCTGAGTGGTCCTTCTGGACTTTCATAGGAAACTATATCTAACTCATTTAGATCATGGTCCACTTATCGGTCACAACAGTTCACCAATACCAGTTTTACAATAGTGTTTTTTCTAATGAATTATTAATACATAGTCTAATGACTGTCTTATTTCCCTCTCATCAATAAAAAAATAATTACACAAATCAAACAGGAATGCTACTTCCAAGCTCTATAAAAATTGAATACACTGTAAATAAAAAAACTGGTAACAAACAAAAATCCATAACTTGAAAATGGAAAGTTTGCTTAAATGACAACGTTGTCATACACAACATTAACTGCTGCACTGTGTGTATTTCTACTGCAATGGTCACATGACCATATGCAATATTGCTTTTTATCTCAAGTGATGATACATCGTTAGTAGTTTCAGGCCTAGTCGAGGAAGAATATTCCCTTTTAAACTTGATACAGCAGTAGTATATGATAAAAGAGGAGAGTAAAACCTGTTATTACAGCTGTCACTATAGCAGTGATTGGTACACTAATAGCTACTGGTATAGTACAACTTGTTGTGTCTAGATCTATAATAGTTAAATAATAATTATATAAATATAATTAACTTACAAACTAGCTGAGGAGAATTTGTAACTTTAATGATCTCTGTTATGGTTAAAAAGGTGGCGACTATGTTATAAGTGAAAATTAAATGAATATTGTAATTTATTCCCATACTTTTAATGTTTGTAAAGAAAGTTTTGTTTACTTCTACAATAGCAAGTTCATTTCCATTGTATACTGATATATTATAAACATACTCAGTACCTGGATCTAAATTATCCAATAAAGAAGAGTTTATCACTAACATCTCCTGCTAAAAAAATAACTACTACTACTATTATGAGACACATAATTAAGATCTGATGATTTGTAGTATGATATTATCACTTGAAGTTTATCATGCTACATGGATTGTTCCATGTTATCCTGATTTTTAGAAGTACAAATGTTTCTCCTCTTAGTTCAATATCTGATGTTATTAAGACAAGGTTTTCTACACAAACACTATAAACAATAGCTTATAAAACATTAAACTCACTGATCACTACATTGGAACCAATACTTGGTCCAACAATGTTGTTAGCTGTGATGTTAATAGAATATTGTGTGTTATTAAAAGTTTGAATTCTATAAGGCGAGTCACTGGAGGACAGTGGTCAAGGAAGAATATAATAGATCCAATAACATTAACAGTGTAGTTAGTCACTGGTGGAGTATTAGCATCAACTGTGTTTGAACACTAATATGTGATAAGATAACAAATATATACATATATGTGGTTGTGTGTGTATGTGTATTATGTAGTGGTACAGTATGTCATGTTTTTGACACTGTTGATAATCTCAATACAAGCTACACGACCTACGGGCAATGGCAATGAAGTCGTGTGTGTATGTGCATTATATAAACCAAGACCTATTCAGAATGTATATGTTACGAATCTTATTATGATATATATATAGATAGATAGATAGATATAGAACAAAAAAGCCTTAGCATCTCACGATAAAACCTTTTCCATATTATGGTCTAGATCTTAAAATAAGATAATGTTGACACCATTACAGAACAGAGAGAGCTTATTAAGATTTATATTCATAATGTTGAATATTTACTGGATGACTAAGACATTTGCTTGACATCAATATCATTGCTACAGAAGACAATTTCCACAATATACTGTACTACTATGTTATATAATTATATACTATATAATTTTGGCGATACATATTAGGCTCAAAATAAAACCTACCAGAATAATATAGATATAAGATTTAAGAAACTTACATTCCAGTAGATATAAAAGTAAGTAATTCCCACCACTAATAGTAAAACAGATTTCTATGTCTTCAATAAGTCTAGGAACTAATTATCACAAATAATTATAATATGCTAATATTAATTGATAGCATGAATGTACATACCTTCTCCAGGAATAAGAGTAGTAATTTAGATTACTATTCTCTCCCAGTCCTAAACTGTTATTAGCTCTTGCAGTAAAGTTATAACTCTGACCAAACATTAGTCCAGTGACAATATAACTAGTACTATTGTCTGTAATAGTAATGTTCCTTGGATTATTACCATCTAATGGAGTCATAGTAATGATATAGTTTATTGTGTTATATCCCCTGTGTCACTGGGAGCATCCATGATAAACTTATTGACTGGTAAGTAACACTGGTAATAGTGAGGTTTCTTATAGTACTGGGTACAGCTATTAAAGACAAATGAAATGAATGACAAATTAAATTACTTACTATAGATCAATAGAGTACAAGACTTTGAATTTCCTAAGCTATCTCTACAAGTCACTACTTTATTGTCTAGTGACTGATAGTTGTAAATGTCAGTTTAGAATCTGCCACATTTCCATTAAAGGTAGCAGTAGATGAAAATATTGAGTTAGTCTGATATAATGCTAAACTAGTGTGGATTAAATCACCGATTTGACTGACAGGAGTATTCCATATAAGTAGGTTTCCACCAGGAGTTCCTGTATTGTCTACATTACAAAATAGATTTACATCTTCTCCTGGTAGAACGTGTGATCCTCCACTTTCGCTACAAATATTTATAGAGTCATTAAGTAACACAGATCCTCTCCCTGATGAGAGGAATGAGATGATCAAAAGAAGCAACTGAGATTTCTTCATGAGCGATATACAAATAATTATTGTAATTAATAATATTAGTGGGTGTGTCCATTGTATCACACTCTATACTACTAGATAATAATACTTAACACAATCATGTTATAATAGGGTGAAGTGTTATGAATCCCTCTTTATACTTGGCTAATGTGTGCTACTTTTTTCTATGACTTTAACGTTGGAATAGAACATTTCAGTAAGCTTCCCTTTCAACCGATCAGAGCTAGCTTTATATTATTCCACATCAGTGTAGAAAACACCAGTCTAGTGGGAGAGAGAGATAGTTTAACTGTGATGACTAAAGATATTTATTATTATGTAATACATGTTGAGTTTTAAGCAAACAATTGTTTAAGTCATATGAAATAGTGAACATTGGACATTAAGAGAAATTGGTCACTACACCCTCAATATAAATGTATATCAAAACAAATTTTATAAGATTCCAGAAATTTATAAGTGTACGAATTCCAAGGATCCATATATTTTAAAGTAAGTTATCTCTTATTTATTGCAACACTTTTTGTTAATTAATGAATGACAATTGTTAATTTGTACTATAAGTATAATGTGAGTAAATCCGCAGTTAAAGTTAACGTCTCAGTTCAACAATGGATTTATTCAACAACATGAACTCTTTTAATACATACACAGTTTTTGAAAAACTAACTAAAATCACAGAATGTTCTAGAAGCAAATCACATAATTAACACCTTAATACTTACAATTATGATCACATAATTAATAATTAATTGGTTTATCAAATGAGTAAACTAGAGATACAGTAATACAGTACACATACTACATAAGTCTATAAACAAAACACTATAATTGAGAAATAATAATAGCAAATATATCATAATTATTGTATAGCAAGTAAAGTTTGATGAGAAATAAAACTCAAAAAATGTATGCTTTGTGGCTTGGGATATTTCCTCTAAGCAAGGAAGCCTCACTGTGCACAGCCTATACAATATGGTAATGTTAGAAGTTTGTCTCACTGACATTACTGAAAAAAGGTTGTAACTGACAATCATTTACACACTGATAATTGTTAAAAATAGTTGTCGTCTCAAAAGTGTAACTAGAAATGACTATCTCCAGATGTATTATCCACTTAAGCTAGAATTGTTTGTTAAAGAAGACCGTCAAAGTGAGTAAAACTTTAGATTGAAGCTTTTAAAAAGAAATTCCTACATAAAACTTGTAGATAATTGGGTTCTGAGAAGTAAATAATAATGACCAGTCTGTTACATTAACAACTATGATATATCAGTAACTGACATTGTATATAACTCAAATTCTATTACTGTTATACTAACTTACAATATTAATGTCATAACATATTGTAGCCTTGTATATCTGTTTATAAGGTTAGCAAGAACAGAAATGATGGAATATCATATACATCTATCTGTTATTTGTAATATACCTATTAATAATAAATTAATTATCATAATGAAACCAAATCATGAGTTTCCTATTTCCTATTTATTGTTTATATAATTATAGTTATATTAACATTAGTACAATTGATTACATCCTGATTGGTATAACACATATACAACCACTATACAACTATATACAGTATTGCATACATTTATATGTACACTATATGTAATATAGTGTAATATAAATAATGTAGTTATGTCAACTAATTTACAAGAAAACATAAAGTAAGTACAAAGGATACATGTCATGTATCCTTTGTACTTCCTTTATGTTTTCTAGTAAATTAACTACATTATTTATATTACACTATATTACATATAGGGTACATATAAATGAGATGTATACTCTGTTTATGTTGAGAATGATGTAACTCAGTGGCATAGACATAGGAATGAGCTAGAAGAAAAGAAATTGGTTTGCTACATCTAAATGCCTAGCAAGTCCACAAATTTTAACAAAAACCAGACCACTACCAATTAAGGAAAGTCACAAACCAGAATCCCATATAAAGCAAATGGTGTTTTATACATTCCACCATGACTGATGTTATTCATAATTTGCATTTCGTTAATTAACACTCATGCAAGTGTTCTCTAGCTTCTATAATAAAGTTTAGGCACTATCAAAAATAACTTTAATAGTAAAAGAAAGTCAGTTAAGAAGAGACAGCTGCAATGATCCATGAAAATCTTCAGTGTGACTCACCCTAACTTATAATGATGCCATGCTCATATTATGTTGATGATATTGTCATAATTGAATTCCACCAAAACCCCAGTCATTCTCAACGTAAACAAAGTATAATGTACATGACATGTGTTTAACTCATGGTAGTCATGTGACATGAAACTATCAATGACCATATATGGCATAGATGATATTCACTATGTAGGATAAAATTAGCATGAATTATGAATAAATATAATTTACATGTGATTTTTTAAGACGTTGACTAATCCACCATAATGAGTATCAACTGTTGATTAAGATAAACAAGATTAAACAAAATAGTTACCAACAAGTGGACTCTGATGTGAAAAAGAAAAAGATATCATCATTGGGAGACAATTATGGTACTACTTCTGAATGTCAGGTCTAAAAGTAGAATTTTTTTATAGCCAAGGTTGGATTTTTTCAATTATATGTCACCTAGTTCATACATGAAGGTGGCCTTAATATGGCATAGAAAGCAATGAAAACTATGTCTTTTTTTTGTATTGCTGGATTAATTGATGATGTGTTAGTCATAAACATTTTAAAAGATGCGTTATATATATCTATAAAACATAACAATTAAGGTTTACAATTTATTGTACAGTATCAATGAAGCTCGACAGTCCATGACAATAAGGACAAACACAGTCAGAAAAAACTCTTTACCTTTACTACCTTGGTTTGGAGTAATTATTGTTATAAATTTAAATTACTGTAAGTACTTCATATGTTACAATTTGAGGATCAAATTGTCATGCAACATCACTAAAACATTAATAAAAGGTATAGTGTTATTCATAGGTACCGGTGTATGGAATGAATTTCTTATTTTGGGGGGGGGGGCTCATTATTTACTTAGTTTGACACATGCATATAAGCTGTACATCATGTTGGACTAATTCTTATTAGTAATCAGTTTACCTAGCAACAAAAATTGATATTGTTGTACGTAATGCAACAGATTTTTTTCAAATCTTTCCAAAGTAGTGCCTTATTCTCTCGTTTTACCATTAAATGTCTTCGCATTTCATTTTCATCTATTTCATCCACCCTGTCCTTGTTATATATAGAGAATCATGCACAATGACAGCCATGGAAATGCTTTATATCAGTAGAAGAACAAGTTTCGATATCTAATTGCCCTGTTCTTTTCTAAGCTTTGAGAATATGTTTGGGTCAGTAGACTGAAAAGGAGTCAAACAACCCAAGCATGTACAACATGAAGGATCATGTGCAACTTCATCAGTGATAGGGTTGTTACAATTCTCAGATTAAATGTGCTGTCACATGTCTCACCTGTATTGGAATATGTCGAATTATATCAGTAGATGATCATCAGTAGCCTGAGACATTGAAAATTGGAGCTTCATCTGTTTCATGCTATTTGATGGAGGGAGGCATTGTCAAGCCAGATGATTGGAGACCACTGCTACCTTCTTCAAGTTCTAAACCTGACATTTTCTTAGTGCCAGTCAGTATGACCACATGTTAATTCCAGGTGTTAATAGAGTTGATGTAAACCAGTCATGTGTGTAATCCTATGATACATTAAGCATAGTGAAGATCAGTAATAAATATTATACCATAATTGTGGAACAGGAACAGTCAATTGCATGTTCACTAAGTCATGATCAGATAATCATAGTTTGAGATAATAGATCATGCAGTCCAAAGATGTGGGTTCCAACAAAGGGTAGGAAAGAAACGATATAATCATGTGATTTATAGGATGTAAAAATATCATTATCATTTTGTGGTAGATATTATCATCTATATGCTAATACCATGTAATAGTTGAAACTGGTATGGGCTATTTAAGGTTAAATTTGATAAGGATCTCATAATATTCACAAAAGGCCAATAGGAAACTGTTCTGTCATGCTAACATCAGCAATATACTAATGACTAATAACATGATCTACTTTGAAGGAGGAAAGGAATAGACTGAAGATAGCAGAATAAGAAGTGAATACGTATGGCAACTTACCAAGTAGCACGCCCTCATCGCCCTGAACATCACATCCAGCTTTTATGTTAAGTCTGTATAAAAACATTGCCTATCACCAAAAAAATTTATGTGTTAGCCTGAATTTAGATCATCCTTCCAAGTCAGGTCTGAATATGGTCCGAACTCTGAGTATCCTTCTGGACTTTCATAGGAGAACTATATCTAACTCATTTAGATCATGATCCACTTATCGGTCACAACAGTTCACCACACCAGTTTTACAAAAGTGTTTTTTTTCTAATAAATTATTAATACATAGTCTATGACTGTCTTCATTTCCCTCTCATCAAAAACTAATTATACAAATCAATCAGGAATGCTACTTCCAAGCTCTATAGAAATTAAATACATTGTAAATAAAAAGACCTGGTAACAAACATAAAATTCATAAACTTGAAAGTGGAAAGTTTGTTTAAATGACAATGTCATCATACACAGCATTAACTGCTTCACTTGTGTGATTTCTACTAGCAATGGTCACATGACCATATGCAATATTGCCTTTTTATCTCAAGTGATGATACATCGTTAGTAGGTTCAGGTCTAGTCGACAGAGAATATTCCCTTTTAAACTTGATACAGCAGTAATATATGATAAAAGAGGAGAGTAATGTTTGTCATTACAGCTGTGACTATAGCAGTGATAGGTACACTAATAGCTACTGGTTATAGTACAACTTGTTGTGTCTAGATCTATAATAGTTAAATAATAATTATATAAATATAAATTAACTTACAAACTAGCTGAGGAGAATTTGTAAACTTTAATGATCTCTGTTTATGTTTAAAAAGGTGGCGGCTATGTTATAAGTGAAAATTAAATGAATATTGTAATTTATTCCCATACTTTTAATGTTTGTAAGAAAGTTTTTGTTTACTTCTACAATAGCACGTTCATTTCCATTGTATACTGATATATTATAAACATACTCAGTACCTGGATCTAAATTATCAATAAAGAAGAGTTTACCACTAACATCTCCTGCTAAATAATAACTACTACTACTATTAGAGACACATAATTAAGATCTGATGATTTTGTAGTATGATATTATCACTTGAACTTTATCACTGCTACATGGACTGTTCCCATTTATCCTGATTTTTAGAAGCACAGATGTTTCCTCCTTTCATTCAATATCTGATGTTATTAAGACAAGGTTTTCTACACAAACACTATAAACAATAGCTTATAAACATTAAACTCACTGATCACTACATTGGAACCAATACTTGGTCCAACAATGTTGTTAGCTGTGATGTTAATAGAATATTTGTGTGTTATTAAAAGTTTTGAATTCTATAAGGCGAGTCACTGGAGGGACAGTGGTCAAGGGAAGAATATAATAGATCCAATAACATTAACAGTGGGTGTTTATCACTGGTGGAGTTAGCATCAACTGTGTTTGAACACTAATATGTGATAAGATAACAAATATATACTATATGTGTTTTGTGGTCAAGGAAAATATAATAATCCAATAACATTAACAGTGTAGTTTTAGTCACTGGCGGAGTATTAGCATCACTGTGTTTGAACACTAATATGTTGATAAAATAACAAGGATATAAATATATTTGTTCTACATACATGGCCCAGTAAGTTTGTGGTTGAGGCTGTGTGGATAATCTTAATACAAGCTCAAAATGTGATCTACACGGCCAAGTGATGTTGTATGTACATTATAATAAAACCAAGACCCATTCAGAATTTATAGGTTATGAAATCTTATTATGATATAGTATATATATATATATATATATATATATATATAATATATATATATATAGTATATATATATATATATATATATATATATATATATATATATATATATATATATATATATGACAACAACAAAGCCTTAGCATCTCATGATAAAAAACATTTTCCATATTATGGTCTAGATCTTAAAATAAGATAATACTGACACCTTACAGAACAGAGAGAGCTTATTAAGATTTTATATTCATAATGTTGAATATTTACTGGATGCTAAGACATTTGCTTGGACATCAATATCATTGCTACAGAAGACAATTCCATGCACAATATGCTCTACTGCTATGTTATATATTATATACAGCATAAATTTGCGATATCCATTTAGGCTCAAATAAAAACCTACCGACACTTAGATATAAGATTTTAGAAACTTACATTCCAGTAGATATTAAGGAGTATTTCCCACCACTACAGTAAAACATATTTTCTATGTCTAGGTCAATGATCCTAGGAACTATAATTATCACAAATAATTATAATATACTAATATTAATTGATAGCAATGAATGTACATACCTTCTCCCAGGAATAAGAGCAGCAATTGGAGTACTCTCCTCTCCCGTCCTATACTGTTATTAGCTTTCCCAGTAAAGTTTATAACTCTGACCAAACATTAGTTCAGTGACAGTATAACTAGTACTATTGTCCTGTAGTAGTATGTTTCCATGGATCATTACTATCTAATGGAGTCCCATTGATGATATAGTTTATTGTGTTATATCCTCCTGTGTCACTGGGAATACTCTCATGATAAACTTACTGACTGGTAAGTAACACTGTTAATATGCGGTTTCTTATAGCACTGGGTATAGCTATTAAGACAAATGAAATGAATGACAAATTAAATTACTTACTATAGATTAATAGAGTACAAGACTTTGAATTTCCCAGCTATCTCTAACAAGTCACCACTTTATTGTCCTAGTGACTGGATAGTTGTAAATGTCAGTTTAGAATCAGCTACGTTTTCCATTAAAGGTAGCAGTAATGAATGAATATTGAGTTACTCTGATATAATGCTAAACTAGTGTGGATTAAATCACCAATTTAAACTGACAGGAGTATTCCATATAAGTACGTTTCCACCAGCAGCTCCTGTATTGTCTACACTTAAAAATAGATTTACAACTTCTCCTGGTATAACATTTGATCCTCCACTTTCGCTACAAATATTTGTAGAGTCATTAAGTAACACAGATCCTCTCCCTGATGAGAGGAATGAGATGATCAAAAAGAAGCAACTGAGATTTCTTCATGAGCAATATACAAATAATTATTGTAATTAATACTATTAGTAGGTGTTGTCCATTGTATCACCACTCTATACTACTAGATAATAATACTTAACACATCATTTTTATAATAGTGTGCAAGTGTTATCTAATCCCTCTTTATACTTGACTAAAACTAAAAATGTGTGCTACTTTTTTTCGATAACTTTGACGTTGGAATAGAACATTTCGTAAGCTTTCCTTTCAAAACCAATCAAAGAGCTACCTTTATGTATTTTCCACATCATCCGTAGAAAACACCAGTCTAGTGGAGAAGAGAGCGAGAGATAGTTTAAAACAAAATGTGATGCTAAAGATATGTAATTATTATGTAAATACATGTTGAGTTTTAAGCAAACATTGTATGTCTATGAAATAGTGAAACATTGGGACATTAAGAGACAATGGCCACTACATCCTTCATAATATAAATGTATACCAAAACAAATTTTATAAGATTCCAGAAGTGTAATACGAAATTCCAATAAATTTTATATCTTATTTATTGCAACACTTTTGTTAATTAATGAATGACAATTGTTTAATTTGTACTATAAGTATAATATGATAAATCCGCAAGTTAAAGTTAACGTCTCAGTTCAACAATGGATTATTCCACAACATGAACTCTTTTTAATACATACACAGTTTTTTGAAAACTAACTAAATCACAGAATGTTCTAGAATCAAATCACAAACACATTAACACTTATAATTTATACCATATAACAAATGAACACCTATAATTATGCTGCATATTAACATATTAACACCTATAATTATGATGACATATTAAAAATTAACACTTATAATTATGAACATCTTAACAATTAACTACTTATAATTTTATGATGACATATTACATAATTAACACTTATAATATATGATGACATATTACAATTAACACCTATAATTATATGACATATTAACATATTAACACCTATAATTATGATGACATAATTAACACTATGGTTTTATCAATGAGTAAACAACTATAGAGATATACAGTACACCATACTCACATAAGTCTGTAAACAAACACTATAATTGAGAAATATAAATAATCAAATATATCATAATTATGTATAGGCAAGTAAAGTTTGATAAACTCAAAAAAATGTATACTATAAGTCTTGGGATATTTTCCTCTAAGCAAGGAACCTCACTGTGCACAGCCTATACAATAGGGTAATGTTTAAAAGTTTGTCTCATTGACATTAGCTGAAAAAAAGGTTGTAACCGCCAATCATATTTACACACTGATAAACATAACATAAGTAAGTACAAAGGATACATTTCATGTATCTTTTGTACTTACTTTATGTTTTCTTGTAAATTAACTACATATTATATTTACCTATATACATATAGGTACATATAAATGAGATGTATACTCTGTTTTATTGTTGAGAATGATGTAACTCAGTGGGGGCCTATGACATAGGAATGAGCTGAGGAAAGGAAAAAGAAATTGGTTTGCATACATCTAAATGCCTAGCAGAAGTCCACACAAACACTTTAACAGGCAAAAACAGGTCAAGCACTCCTCGCTACCACTACCCACATTAAGGAAAGTCACAAAAGAAATCCCATATACGAAGCAATGTGGTTTTTTATACATTCCACCCATGACTGATGTTATTCATAATTTGCATTTCGTTAATTACAACTCATGCAAGTGTTCTCTAGCTTCTATAATAAAGTTTAGGCACTATCAAAAATAACTTTAATAGTTAAAAGAAAGTCAGTTAAGAAGCGAGACAGCTGCAATGATCCATGGAAAATCTTCAGTGTTACTCACCCATAACTTATAATGATGCCATGCTTCATATTATGTTTGATGATATTGTCATAATTGAAATTCCACATAAACCCCATTCATTCTCAATGCAACAAAGTATAATGTACATGACATGGGTTGAATTAACTCATGGTAGTCATGTGACATGAAACTATCAATGACCATATAGGGCATAGATGATATTCATCACTATGTAGGATAAAGTTAGCATGAATTATGAATAACATAATTTACATGTGATTTTTTAAACTTGACTAATCGCACCACCATAATGAGTATCACTGTTTTATTAGAGATGGACAAGATTAAAAAAAATAGTTACCAACAAGTGAAAAAGAAAAAGATATCATCATTGGGAGACAGTTAAATGTATGTACTACTTTCTGAATGTCAGGTCTAAAAGTAGAATTTTTTTATAGCCGCAAGGATGGATTTTTTCATTATATTGTCACCTAGTTCATACATGAAGGTGGCCTTAATATGGTATAGAAAAGCCATGAAGCTATTTCATTTTTTGTATTGCTGGATAATTGATGATGTGTTAGTCATAAACATTTAAAAGATCGTTATATATATATCTATAACAATAACAATTAGGGTTACAATTTATTGTACAGTATCAAGTGAAGCTCGACAGTCCTGACTATAAGGACAAACACAGTCAGAAAAACTCTTTACCTTTACTACCTTGTTTGGAGTAATTATTGTTTATAATTAAATTACTGTAAGTACTTTCATAGTTACAATTTTGAGGATCAAATTGTCATGCAACATCATAAAACATTAATAAAAGGTTAGTGTTATTCATAGGTACCGGTGTAGGAATGAATTTCTTATTGGGGGGAGGGGGGGGGCTCTTATTTACTTAGTCTGACACAATGCAAATATGCTGTACATCATGTTGGACTAATTCTCATTTAGTAATCATTTTACCTAGCAAACCAAAAATTGATATTGATTTGTACGTAATGCAAAAGATTTTTTTCAAATCTTTCCAAAGTATTGCCTTATCTTTCGTTTTTCACCAATAAATGTCTTCGCAATTTTCATTTTTCACTATTTCATCCACCCTGTCCTTGTGTATATAGAGATCATGCACAATGACAGCTATGGAAATGCTTTATATCAGGTAGAAGAAAAGTTTCGATATCTATTGGCCCTGTTCTTTTTCTAAGCTTTGAGAATATGTTTGGGTCAGTAGACTGAAAAGGAGTCAACAACCCAAGCATGTACAGCATGAAGGATCGTGTTCAACTTCATCAGTGATAGGGTTGTTACAATTCTCAGATTAAATGTGCTGTCACATGTTCTGACCTGTATGGAATATGTCAAATTATCATTAGATTGATCATCAGTACCTGAGACATTGAAAATTGGAGCTTCATCTTCGTTTCATCCTTTATGATGGAGCGAGGCATTGTGCCAAGCCAGATGATTGGAGACTACTGCTACCTTCTTCAAGTTCCAAACCTGACATTTTCTTAGTGCCAGTCAGTATATGCACATGTTAAATTCCAGGTGTTGATAGAGTTGATGTAAACCAGTCATGTGTGTAATCCTATGATAACATTAAGAATAGTGAAGATCAGTTAATATTATACATAATTGTGGGGAACAGGAACAGTCAATTGCATGTTCACTAAGTCATGATCAGATAATCATAGTTTGAGATAATAGATCATGCAGTCAAAGATGTGGTTCCAACAAAGGGTAGGAAAGAAACGATATAATCATGTGATTATAGGATGTAAATATCATTATCATTTTGTGGTAGATATTATCATCTATATGCTAATACAATGTAATAGTTGAAAACTGGTATTGGGCTATTTAAAGTTAAATTTGATAAGGGATCTCATAATATTCACAAAGACCAATAGGAATTGTTTTGTCAATGCTACATCAGCAATATACTAATGACTATAACATGATCTACTTTGGAAGAGAGGAAAGGAATAGACTGGAGATAGCAGAATAAAGAAGTGAATACGTATGGCAACTTACAAGTAGCACGCCCTGAACCATTCACATCCAGCTTTTATGTTAAGTCTGTTTTATAAAACATTGTCTATCACCGAAAAAAGTTATTGTAGAGATGGATGGCCTAACAAAAAGAAGCTACCTCCTCCAGTACAGCCATATAACCAAGTGTCATCAGAACTCAATTACGGAAGGATTACTTATGCAAAGAAACAGAATCATTATCGCCAAGGCACTAAGATCAGGACTTCTTAAACAAATACACATGGGAATCAAGGAATACATAAATGTTGGGAATGTGTATGACAGTCTGTGTGGTGGCCAGAGATATCAAGGAACTAGAAGAGTTAGTAAATAATTGTATAGAATGTTGTATACGTATACCAATGTACTAAATATGACATTAATAAAAAGGAAGAGCTTAAATCAAAACAGAAGTGCAACTATGATAAATATCATGTTGTCAGAGAGCTGCCTTCACTGAATCAAGGGGACACAGTTTGGATTCCAAATCAAGATACTGAAGCAGTTGTGGAAGAAGTAGCTCCCAGATCTTATGAAGTAACGTACTCCAAATGGAACTTACATCATAACCGTAGAACACTGATCATAACTTCTATAATGTCAGAAACAATTCTCATGATCCAGTTATTTAAAGAGCATCTTAACATTCGTCAATTCTAGTGATCCACTAATTCTACATAGAAGTACAAGAGAGTCTCATTCTCCTATTTGTTTCAATCCCTGCTAGACATAACTATTTCCCAGAAGGGAGATGTATACCATGATGTTTCAGTAATGCAACTTAATATTTATGAATTAAGTAATGACCATACTATAAAATACTAGTACCTAATTTAGTTTTTATTGAAGTCAATTAAGAAAGGAAACTCAAATAAGAAGTATTGAAATAATTTGCCTTAGTGTCTTGTTTATGCCAAAAATAATTACAATAACAACAATTAATACAATGAGAAGAATCGGTACACCCAACACAACAGCTATACCAATAATGACTTCCACAGAGAGACCAACTAAATAGGAACAATATATATCAAGTACAATATAATGAATACTGTCATACTTGGTGTTGCTGTAGGCATCACAGATGATGCCGTTGGTGAGGTGATGGAGATGGTGATACTAGAAAAATGGAAAGAATGCAATTACTCTAATTATATACAGAGAGACCAGGTACAATATATATCAAGTACAATAATATGATACTCTCATACTTGTTGTTTGTTGTTGTAGGCATCAGAGATGGTGATGGTGATGGTGGTACTAGAAAATGGAAAAAGAAAGCAATTACTCTAATTTATATACAAGATAGAGCTGTGCTATTATACAAGTTTATTGATATTAGCATTGTAAAGCTTGGCTAGCTTGTATATGAAAGCTTTTGTCTTGATTATTGTCATGCGGTATCATCTATTATAGGGTCTATAGTACCAATTATTGCTGACCATTAGTATCTTTTACTAGTCTATGTTTGACGTTTCTCATTAGCTCCCTATACCATTATACTTCTAGACATTCTATAGTCTTCAAACAGGCAATGCTGCCAATTCTCTAATTTCTAGCCAATATTACATTTGAAAGTCATGTATCTTTCAAAACATTTATAGAATGATTTTTTCAATTATAATCTTGTTACTAATTAGGTAGCTTTTTTAATCTTAACCACAAGTGTTATAACAACATATGTGACAGTACAAATAATGATAAAATAACATAATATGACAAATATACTTGAAGCTTTTTTGGTAGCTTGCTTCTTTGCCTATAATAATATATTTCTAGTATTCTATAGTCTTCAACAGACACTACAGCTAATTATTATAGCTCTAATTAGTATCTTCTAAACAATAATATAGGATGACTATAATCTTGTTGTCATTATACTGAGCTATGAGTCATGCATATACAATAATTTTTTTCCTGCATTTCCAAAACTTATGAGTTAGAATAGTTGGTATTGCTTTGGTAAGACACACATACACAACACATACAAACACACACACAAAGTCACTAAAACATTATAATGGTTTACTAGGATCAAGATTATCATTGAAATTATTATTCATTATAAAGCATACCTTTTCTAGGTAAAGTCACAGTAACAATATTGCTTGTATCTCCTGGTCCTGTGTTGTAATTAGCTCTCACAGTAAAGCTATATCTCTGACCAAACATTAGTCCAGTGACAATATAACTAGTACTATTGTCTGTAGTATTAATGTTCCATGGATCACCTAATGGAGTCACAGTGATGATATAGTTCATAATGGCACGTCCTCCTGTGTCACTGGGAGCACTCCATGATAAAGAGACTGACTGGTAAGTAACACTGGTATTGACAAGTTCAGATGGTGCATTTGGTGAAGCTATAACATAAGATATAAAGAGTTTGTAAATTTTTTTGTGACTAGTTAATAATGTGATAGTAACTGTGTTGTTAATAAATATCAGTTAATTATTAATACCATATGGTATCAGGTATTCTATAATGTTCAAATGTTTCAGCTATTCAGTTATAGAGGCAACAAGTAGATACATTTGGAGACAGCAGTTGCTGTCCATGACACTACTGGTATAGTAAGTGATACAAACATCTATATACACAGGTACTGGCTAATTTGACTTGTCACTTTAGAAAGTTAAATCACAACAATAAAATAAACCATGTGAAAACAAATGGTCCAAAACAATCCTGCATGTGAAGCATGCCAGTCAAAAATTATGTACAATAAAAATTGTGACCATATAAAAACAATAGTAATCCTGGTCTATCATAGCGGTATAGTTTATGACATCTCCATTGTCATGCAGTCATCATCATAACTGTTAGAGTAGCATCAGATATAATTCCACTGTATGTAATAGAATGTGAAGATCTAGATGATTTAGTAACCAAGAATGTTTCAGAATTAGTTTCCGCTATAACAGGAGTTACCCATCTAAGAATGTTCGAAGTAGTTTCCAGTGTTATTGACATCACAATTAAGTTTTTACTTTCTGCTTCTGGCACAGTGTGAGATCCTTTGTTATTTCTTTACAAATTTCATCTGGATCAGATAATAATACTGAACACCAAACCTAATATCAATTAAACAATGATTTTATAATACAACATAAAAATGACATAGAAATATTAATATAACCTCATGTCGATCTCAAACAAGAGAGCTTTAATTAGACATTAGATATACAATATTATTCTACTGTTTAATGGAATAAAGTTTCTTTAATACATGTAATAAATTAATATCCATTTATACTGCAAATTATAATAATTTGCTAATACTGTTGTAACTGAAAAAAGTGTTGCAATTCGAAAGACTATAGAGAGATGGCAAAAACTATGGAGCTGCTCAAAGAAAACTAAAACTTTGATCAGTTAATCTCAATTCAAAGTTCTGATAAATAAGACTACAGTGTTTGTCAGTGTATATAGGGTTAATTTTATTTGTCACTCAATAGTTACGTACAACAATTAAATGATGTTATCAATCTGCATATCTCATGTGACTTATGGAAAGACATACATAAAACAACACTATAATTTGTTCTTTATTGTTACACTTGTTAATAGCCTCTCAATTTATGAGAGCTCTCTTTTATCTCATTTTAATCTCATCCTCACATCCTGTCATTTGCTTCCTTTTTTCTCAACATTATATTGACAATGCACAAAGTACTAATGAATAGCACAGCAGAACCAAGGTAGAAGATCTTTATTATGACGATATCTATCCAAGAAAAATGCTTGCAAAATGAACAATAATTGTCATCAAACAGCTTAATCATTGCTCACGATGAGATTTTATAATAAGATAGAGTAGTCTGGACTCTTTGTAGATATCATGACTTTTGCTAGGTATTACATTATTCTTAATTTGCTATTTGCTTTCAATGATAGCTAGTTAGTTTGTTTGTAATACTATTGGACTATATGTATTAGTATTGGACTATTTGTATTTGTATTTAAATAAGAAAGGCTTTGGACTAGTTTGTTTATTTCTACCAAGAAGATAGGAGGACTGTGGAGAGAACAGAGAATGATGTCTCTCCAGCTCCCATCTTCAAAGTATTGTGATCACCAGTCGTTAATATAAACATTCGCTTAAAAGTTTAGATAAAATTAATTAAGAGAACATATTCTCTTACAGTTCATTTATGAACATTCTCTTAACGAGTGTTCAAAAAAAGGAAAAGCAGAGGAAACGCTCAAAAATTATGCTAAAAATTATTTCTACTTATTACACACCGTACTTACAATTTTTTGACGCTTTTAGCATTCCATCAAGGAAAGACAGATTATATATAAATATAAATATACTTTGTCTTGCTTGATTTCTTGGTACCTAGAAAGTGCAAATGACAACTCACCGATATTGGGTACATAAGTATAACAAAAAGGAACAGATAACAGCAGTCTGCATCTTGTTCAACACGAGCTTGTCAAGTGTCAACGGAAGTGAATAATGAATATTAATTGTTTATACTAAGGGCTAAAAGGAGTCAAAATTTATCCCAAGATTCTTGACTCCTTGTTGAGTTGGTTCCCGAAACAATTACTCTTAACAAGATTTTCACTAGATTTCTTTTGCCAGCTGGTTCAATATTTCTCTTAAAAATTCCCAAATAACCAATCAACAACTCCATTCTTACTATTCAGTTTTAGTATTCAGTATAATATATATACTACTGGTACATAAATCCTACTTAGATAATTTATATAAATCAAATTCTCATTTCAGATTTGTAATCCCCGTTTTAAATAACAGATTGAGAAGTGTCATTGTATAATTTGTATTTTTTATTTATATGGGGACATAAGTGATATATATGCATAGTCTCGCGTTGCCAGCCCCTCCCTTCCCGAGAGGGAGGGGCTGGCAACGCGAGACTAATATATGCATATATACATATATACACACATATGTATATATATCTGTGTGTGTGTGTGTTTTTGTGTGTGTATGTACTTTATACTTTCAACAATGGAGTGAGCATGACCCAATCTGAGGAGAGTAAATCCGCCTGTGAAGATCATTGACTATAATAATCAATTTGTAACTATTATTATTACACTTGCACTGATGTTGAGCTTGAGTGGTAAATAAAGACCTGATGTCTTTAGTACCATTGCTGCTTTTCTTTTTCCACTTTCCATGACACAATGACATGAACTGAGGACACTTAGTCACAGCTGCACAAACACATGTATAACATGAAGGAGTCTTCCCAGAATGTCTAATCCCAAAATGTCTAATCCCATAATGTCTAATCCCAAAATGTCTAATCCCATAATGTCTAAAGGTGATAACTGAGGTGTTAATATAACAGAGTATTTCAATGTCTGATTTGAGCTTCCTTTAGTGCAATCACTTGAACTTCAATTTCCCAGTGCTTGTATTCATGGCTGCTACTTTCATTTTTATGCAGTGTCTGTGGAGAAAAGTACAGAGTCTTGGACTAGTGGAAGAGTACAAAGAAGATGGCTCTATTATGCAATTTATACAAAAATGTGCAGCCATTGCTTTTGTGCCATCCAATTTTGTTTGAGTTTGCTTGGAATGGATTAAAAACTGAAATACTAGATGATGACAAGATGAAGAGCTACTCAGATTATTTTGACCAAAACTGGATGAATATACTGAAGTCCTAGGCTCCAACAATCAAGCAGTCATGCATGCAGTTTAAATTTTCACAAGTAATTGTCAACTCAAGTGTAAATACATGATCATGTTTGAAGTTAACAGTTAACCTGACTGCTGCAGTGCATGATCAAAAGTGTAGTGCTACATGTAATTTTTTCTCATGGAGTTTCAGAGTTTTACTTTAATTCCACCCTCCCTTGGGAATTTCTGGATCAGCCACTGAAATATGATTGTGTATGAAAACATAGCAACAATATATGGTAGAATACACTATCTTTGTAATAAGTCATAAGTAAAGTAATCCTTAAAGAAAGACCCATTAATTGTAAGCTATACTGGAGGAGAATGGAATTAGATAGTCAACCTTGGGATTGTTGAGTCAGTATGTCAATTTGAGATAACAGGAAAATATGAATGACAAAATAGATAGAAATAGACTGTCATTCAGCTGTAGAATAAAAATAGAGTCATAATATTGTGTGATTTCTTGTATCTATTTCAATAATAAGACGAAGCAATGATGATTCAAATCTTTGATAGTAGTAATTTAAAGGTAATCATTAATTGGTGGAATACAAGTAGCTAGCTAACTTCCCGTCTACAAGTAATTTTCACGTGACTATGCCAACAGGGCTAGGGTGCGTTTAATGATAAAATACGATCAATGAGGATGGAGAAGACTGTTTTGGTTCTTTTGATGGTCTTTTTTTCTCTCATCAGGGAGAGGATCTGTGTTACTTAATGATCCTAAAAACATTTGCAGTGAAAATGGAGGATCACATGTCCTACCAGGAGAAGTTGTAAATCTATTTTGTGTGTAGATAATACAGGAGCTCGTGGTGGAAACGTACTTATATGGAATACTCCTGTCAGTCAAATTGGTGATTAATCCACACTAGTTTAGCATTATATCAGAGTAACTCAATATTTTCATCTACTGCTACCTTTAATGGAAACGTAGCTGATTCTAAACTGACATTTACAACTATCCAGTCACTAGACAATAAAGTGGTGACTTGTAGAGATAGCTTGGGAAATTTAAAATCTTGTACTCTATTGATCTATAGTAAGTAATTTAATTGTCATTCATTTCATTTGTCTTTATTAGCTATACCCAGTGTTATAAGAAACCTCACTATTACCAGTGTTACTTATCAGTCAGTAGTTTATCATGGGTATTCCCAGTGACACAGGAGGATATGACACAGTAAACTATGTCATCACTGTGACTCCATTAGATAGTAATGATCCATGGAATATTCCCACTACAAACAATAGTACTAGCTATACTGTCACTGGACTAATGTTTGGTCAGAGTTATAACTTTACTGTGAGAGCTAATAACAGTATAGGACTGGGAGAGGAGAGTCATACCATAATGGTCACTATGCCTAGAAAAGGTATGTATGTTAAGTTATTTTGTCATGTGAAGCATTCATATAATTTTTTTCAAGTGGGCCCCCAAGGAGCTATAATAAATGTCTGTTTGCATTTTTTTATTCTATTGTAGTATGTGACAAATAGGGCAACAAATAAGGTTAAATCATATAAGTTAACTCCTGATGTATTCTTAGCAACTGATGAATACATTAGACTTCACTGTGAGCATTACAATGATGACTGGCTGTTTGATCTTCAATGCTTGCTAACTTCCCTTTCTATTTCTAGCTATTGTGTTATTTCTTCTAGATAATCAGTGTTAAGGCTCTAGTATTTATTGTAAAATTACCATTTTCAAAAGATGATTTTTAAATTATAATCTTGTTATTATATAGAATTCTGAAATATTCCTTTGATAAAATAGATAATGAACTAAATAAGGGAGGCATCCTTACTTCTAAGATCGCCATGTCTGTCAAGATATGTTTGTCCTCATGAATTGACTGTCCTATGTATAGTCTAATATATAGAGTGTATTTTGACTTTAATTATTGAGTTAAGCTCAGACTAATATGAGAATCAGGATAACATGGAACGTCCATTGTAGCAGTGATAGAGTACAAGTGATAATATCATACTACAAATCATCAGATCTTAATTATGTATCTCATAATAGTAGTAGTAGTTATTATATGGATATTGAATAAATAATGTTTCATTTTTTCATTTATAACAGAGACTCCACTCCTACCACAACTGAATCCATTAAAAGTACCAAGTTTATAATTGCTACAAATTCTCCTTTGCCAACTGGTTTAGTAATATTTTGTATATATATCTAATTATGGTTTTAATTTATAGATATATCAAGTTGTGGTATATAAACAAGTATCATTTTACGTATCACTGCTATTACGATAACTTTAATAGCAGCAGTTATCATATTTTGTCTAATTATGTATCGTTGTTGCTTCAAGTCTAAAGTGGATTACTCTAATGGCCTTTCTAATAAGGTCTATGACATATGTCTAAAGAAGATTTAGGATATAGTCATAAGATCATTGATAAAGAGAATACATTCAATTCAATATACATTTGTAAAACTGTTGACACTAATTAACATGTTCTATGTTTGATTAATATCATTGTTTAAACAAAACTTCATTTAATCATTTGTTATTCCATCTACTTTATTTGATAAAATACATATTATGTACAATAGTATTATCAGAATATAATATGTACTAGTGTGCTTAATCAGTTTAGTACATATCACTATGTTGTAATTGTGGTTCACATCAATGAATTGGTCTGTTACTAATTGTATTAGTCTGACCATAGACTATCAATCTCTTTGATGATGGTCATGAAATGTGATCAGTTGAATAATTTTGACAGTGTCAGTAGTCATGAAATTATTAGTTATTACCTCTGTGACTCATAGTTGTGAAGTTAGCAGTCTTGTTGGTGTAGCAACCATTGAAAATTCCTAGTATCCCTATTGTTACATTAATGGTGTAGTGTTACTGATAGTTAATACTATTGTTGTAAAACTTATTTTACATATTATATATTTTATAGTTATACTTGACAATTTAACATTATTGATAACATGAAAACATTGTCACCTTATTATGTTTGAAAGAGATCTCAATCTTTATATTACAAATTAAACTTTACTGTGTGTACACATGATATCACATTGTTATTGTATTAAGTCAAACTGTCATACAGTAATTAATGCTCCCTATATGACTTTAAAATGAAAGCAAGAATGGACACATGATGACCTTCTTACTACATGACAGGAGAGCAATGAGGCCAATCTGAATAGTTACATTGTAACAAATTAACAAATTTCAGGTAATGTGTCTCAAATTGTTTACCGATACTATGACCATGGTTTTCTCTATAGGTTGGCTTATAAATTTAAGTGGTCTTTCTATGAATTTATATAAGACACTATTGACCATGTCTATATAGCGTCAAAATTTGATGAAATGGAGCCATAGTTTAGACTTACCCCATAAAACGTGGCAGAGCAAACAGTATACCTTGTATTCATAGGTTTGGTCTATCTTACTATGAGTTAATATTATTAGGACTTAACCTGTATACTAGAACAAAACATGAGGTGGAGCTCTACCCAAACATGTCCTTCTCAACCTCTTGTCTTCTTCGTGATGTTAACTTTGTTCTACTAATACTACCAATATTGTGGTCAAAAATTGACTCTGGTTATGATATTCTAGGTGGTAGCCATTGTAACTCCCATAGGACAGACTGGAACAGTGGCAGAACCAAACAGTACCTTGTTATCAAATGTACAGTCAAGAAAACTAATCCATTTTAAATTTAGCTAACTTATTACACCTTTTGTAAAAAACGTTGTGCATTGTATCACTCAATATACTACTACTTAGACAGATAACTAATACTTAATAAAATCATGTTATATTAGAGTGAGGCATTGTTACGATGTTCTTGTTATTGGCTGTCAGCTTCAGCTACTCCTTTATTTCTTTATTTAGAGAGAGAGAGAGAAAGAGAGAAGGTATAGTTAAATTGTGATGCTAAACATTTTGAATTATATGTAAATACATGTTGAGTTTTAAGCAACAATAAAGTCATATGAGGACAGTGAAACATTGGACATTAAGAGACAATGGTCACTATATCCTCAATTTTCCGGAAATTTATAAGTGTACAAATTTCAAGGGGTATTGTACTTTAAAGTAACGTTTATAGTTTATTTATTGCAACACTCTTTGTTAATAAATGAATGACAATTGTTAATTTGTTTGAAATATACTATAAGTCTTGGGATATTTCCTCTAAGCAAGGAAGCCTCATTGTGCACAGCCTATACAATATAGTAACGTTAGAAGTTTGTCTCACTGACATTAGCTGAAAAAAGGTTGTAACTGACAATCATATTTACACACTGATAATTTTAAAAATGGGTGTTGTCTCAAAAGTGTAACTAGAAATGACTATCTCCAGATGTATCTATTTAAAGCTAGAATTGTTGGTAAAGAAGACCGTCAAAATGAGTAAAACTTACCATATCCTCTAGATAGAAGCTTTTTAAAAGAAATTTCCTACATATAAAACTTGTAGATAATTTATTTTGTAGGTTCTGAGAAGTAAATAATAATGACCAGTCTGTTACATTAACAACTATGATACGTCAGTAACTGACATTATATATAGCTCAAATCTATTATTGTTAATACTTACAATACTAATGTCATAACTTATAGTAGCCATTGTATATCTCTGTATGAGGTTAGCAAGAACTGAATTTACATGTATCTAATATATATGGTCTGTTATTGTAATATAACTACTAATAATTATTAAATTAATTATCTTAATGAAAACCAAATCATACACTTCCTATTTCCTTCTTATGATACACTAATAATGTTTATATTATAGTTATGATAACATTAGTACAATTGATTACATCATGTATTGGATAATAACACATATACAACCAATACTACAACCACTATACAACTATTATACAAGTATGTACACATTTATATGTACATTATATGTACAAGATATAGTGTACAAAGGATAAATAATGTAGTTTAGGTCAACTAATTACAAGATATCATAAATAAAGTAAGTACAAAGGACACATGTATACTTTGATTATGTTTATAATGAAACACTAACTCATTATTATCACCTGACTGACTTGGATAATTTATATATGAACTAGAGTGAACTTTAGCTTTTCTTTGTCAACAAATTTTAACAAAAAACCAGACCACTACCTATTAAAGAGTAAGTCACTCAAAACTTTACAACCAGAAATCCCATGTTCATAATAAAGCAAAACCCCAGTCATTCTCAATGCAAACAAAGTATAATGTACATGACATGTGTTTAACTCATGGTAGTCATGTGACATGAAACTATCAATGACCATATATGGCATAGATGATGTTCACTATGTAGGATAAAGTTAGCATGAAATTATGAATAAACATAATTTACATGTGATTTTTGAGATATTGACTAATCCACCATAATGAGTATGATTAAGATGAACAAGATTAAACAAAGTAGTTACCAACAATTGGACTCTGGTATGAAAAAGAAAAAAGATATCATCATTGGGGAGATAATTATGTACTACTTCTGAATGTCTGGTCTAAATGTAGAAGTTTTTGTAGACAATTGTGGGATTTTTCAATTATAGTGTCACCTAGTCCATACATGAAGGTGGCCTAATTGGCATACAAAAGCTATGTCATTTTTGCACTCCTAAAACATCATTAAAAAATATTAATGAAAGGACGTAGTGCTACTAAGCTTATCTGTGTCCAAGAAGAAAAACCTAGAAGTGATTTCCATTAATTTCAGATGATTTGTATAATAAATTGTATTTTGATAATAATGCTGATCTTTTATCTGTACCTTATTGGTATATATCATATATGAGTATTCTTTGATCCATTTACAGCTTACCCTTTATTGGTAGGTAAAATTCTTAACTATGAATTACAAGGTATGTGTACTGTAATATTATAATAATGTGTATATGTTGATATTATTAAGGACAATGTTTTTTAAGTTTTGACCTTGTTTAGTATTGTGTGTGTGTATCACTCCAGTTTATTATAAATTGTTGGTTCAATAATAATACAGTAGATACTAGATTTGTTTCACTAGCTAACTATATTAAATTCCTCTTAGCTATAATTACATGTTTCAGTAATACTAAAAATACAACTTTATATATATTAATTAACCAATAACCATACTATAACAATATACTAGTATATACCTTTATTGAAGTCATCTGAGAAGGGAAACTCAAATAAGAAGTATTAAAATAATTTATACTTACCTTTTTCTTACTATGCAATAAATACTTATTATAACAACAATCGATACAATGAGAAGAAATGGTACACCAACAGCTATACCAATAATGGCTCCACAGGAAAACAGCTAAATAGAAACAATATGTATCAAGTACAATAATATGAATACTCTCATACTTGGTGTTGTTGTTGTTGTTGTTGTTGTTGTTGTGTTGTAGGCATCACAGATGATGATGAGGTGTTGGTGATGGTGATGGTGATAGCATTGGTGATGATGACAATGACGTGAACACAAAGCTACCAGTACTAGTACTTCCTATAGTATTGCTGTTAGTATCAATCACTTGTAGTGTATAATATATAGTAGCACTAGGTTGTAATGATGATAATATAAAGTTGTCTGTTGTATCGGCCACATATCCTTTTATAGTAGTGACTGATATGTTAGTAGTGTCATTGTTGTAGGTTAACTGAACAGTTAGGTCAACAGTGCTACACACACACCTGTTGTATACTCCACCTCATAATTAGCTATATTGTCATTCTTAACAGTAACATTTGTAAGCCATCTAGATCTAGTATAAATTACAAATAATAAATTAATGTTACGATATTGTTATAACAACTTACTAAAACTCTCAAATGTCATTTCACTTGATCCTACTATATTATTAGCAGTAACACTCACAGTATATGTATTTTCAATTACTAACTGAGAGTGATTACATGTTAACAAATTATTGGGTCTCCATGGCGACTGATTGATAAGGTATAGTTGTCAACAGGAGGTGTTGTATTTGTATTAAATATCGGAGGACAAGGCTAAAGAATGGAACAAAACAAATGTGTAGTGTTATATGATAGTAAGTATAGTAAGTATTATATGATAATTAGAGTTGTTCCAGTTTCATGTCAAATTAAAGTTCTAGTTCCAGTTCTGGAACTTAAGGTAAAAATATCTGAAATTTTTTTCAGCTTTTTTTGATGGAATCATGTAAAGATACTTGTTCTAATAATTGATCATGCTTTAAAATTTTTTTAAACCCTAGTACTTTGCAGAAATGTAGTTTGATTCCTTAATATCTGCAATGCTTTTGGAGACGTCAAATAATAATATTAAAGAACCTAGAGAGCTGAAACTTTTGAAAATTAAAGATGAAGTCTTTTACTACAATTATACGGATGGATTTATTTCTACAATAATATTTGACATTTTACCAAGCTATAAACCTTCCCTACTTAATCACTATTATTATTACATGTTATACAAATCGTACAAAGAAATGCATCCGTAAAAGTACTAAAAATTGATCATTTTGTTCTTGAACTTGTCAGCAGGTTGTTACATTATCCATAGAATCAAAAATCACAACAATAGTATCTAACAGTGCAAAAGTCGCCATCTTGATAATGAATAATCGATTTTCATTAATTAAAGGCAATGAATACACTTAGTGTCAGGTTATTGATAAGTGACTTTCGCGGGGTTAAAATAGTTAAATAAAATGTATTAATTATTATTGCTATTATTATTTATTATTATTATTGTTCGTAGTCTTATGTGCCTTCATCTCAAAGCAGACCATGCTTTAATAACAATATATAAAAAACAATAATAAAGATAGTAATAACATATTTAACTATTTTAAACCCGCGAAAGTCACTTATCAATAACCTGACACTAAGTGTATTCATTGCCTTTAATTAATGAAAATCGATTATTCATTATCAAGATGGCGACTTTTGCACTGTTAGATACTATTGTTGTGATTTTTGATTCTATGGATAATGTAACAACCTGCTAACAAGTTCAAGAACGAAAAATGATCAATTTTTTTAGTACTTTTACGGATGCATTTCTTTGTACGATTTGTATAACATGTAATAATAATAGTGATTAAGTAGGGAAGGTTTATAGCTTGGTAAAAATGTCAAATATTATGTAGAAAATAAATCCATCCGTATAATTGTAGTAAAAGACTTCATCTTAATTTTCAAAAGTTTCAGCTCTCTAGGTTCTTTAATATTATTATTTGACGTCTCCAAAGCATTGCAGATATTAAGGAATCAAACTACATTTCTGCCAAAGTACTAGGGTTTAAAAAAAATTTTAAAGCATGATCAATTATTAGAACAAGTATCTTTACATGATTCCATCAAAAAAGCTGAAAAAAAATTTCAGATATTTTTACCTTAAGTTTATCATTTATAGTTCCAGTTTTTTTCTAGAACCGAATTGTTCTTTTTATAGTTCTACTTCCAGTTCTGGAACTTTTTGTTTCACTAATTTAGTTCCAGTTTTAGTTCTAGAAATTTTCCGCTTAATTCATAGTTCCATGCTGTGCAGTTTCAAAAGTTTATTGTATATTAATTTGAATTTGAATTAATATAAATTAACACAATTTCTTTGAGTACTTAGCTATATGACAATGCTAGATACTTGTCAAAGTATCCTTATAATCACAAAATAACTGTGAAGAAAAACTCAATTTTAGTTCCAGTTTTAGTTCCAGTAATACCTAAAAATATTTTTAGTTCCAGTTCTAATTCCAGTACTGAGATAAAAAGTATTTAGTTCTAGTACTAGTTCTGGTTCTCAGAACTGGAACTTAAATTAAAATGATGATACTAAAAATTACTTTTAGTTCCAGTACCTAAGAACTGGAACACACTAATGATAATACAATATTATGATTGACCTAACAAAAAATGTTGAAAAAAATGATGTCATGTAGGAGTGGCTTAGAATCAAAATTGTTATATTGTTCCAAAATAGTTCTTTGAAGTCTATCTACTATTGAAGCTTAACAAAATGGACTTAAAAACATGTACAGAACTATATGTTTAAAACATTAATGACATAGAACTATTAAGTGATGTTTAGTTCTTTTTAACTCTATTAATTTGTCATTAAATTCTATTATAATACTCAAAAAAAAAAAAATTTAATCATAAACTTTGAACTTTGAAAACATGATAAAAATGTGTGAAGTCACGACAGAACCTGTTTGACCTGTTGGTGCTAGTTCTGTACACCATTTGAGATATGTCATATGGCAATATCATAATGTGTTACCCTCATAATAATTATTGCCCAATCCAAAATTAATTTAACCTCTAAAAATTAGACTTCAAAATTACCTTTTTCAAATTCTAATGTGTCAAAATTTTTTTATTATATGTGATCTCACTAGATATATGTGAGCCTATTGTAAGTATATATGGGCCTCTCTGAAAAAAATAACTTGACTAATTGATTATTTTCAAATTTGGAGATATGAAAGTTAAGAAGAATTACAATAATAATAACCAGTTATAACAATTTAAAATAACAACTTTATTAGGCATAATATGATAGTTACACATTTCATATCTCTAGTGTGTACCACTATAATGTCAGTGTATAATGAATGTATATAGATATTGTATAGATATGTATAGTGATATTGACATTGTATATAATACTTACATTCCAGGATATGTTCAGGTTAGTTTGTAGTCAGTTTTAGTTGTACTATTTGTAATATAGTCCATACAGATATCTATACTAACAGGACGTTGGCACTAGAAAATGGAAAGAATGGACATGACTCTATTTATATACTAAATTATAACAGAATATATTATGTAGTATAGTGAAAAACAAGATAGTAAGAGAAAGGTTGTTGATGACTTATGTAAATAAATTATAAACAAGATACAGCTGTGTTGACATATACAAGTTTATTGATATTAACATTGTAAAGCTTGGCTAGCTTGTATATGAAAGTTTGATCACAGTCATGTAATATTATCTACCATAGGGTCTATACTATTAATTATTGCTGACCATTAGTAACTTTTACTAGTCTAACACAACATTCAATAGCATTTAATCACATAGAGCATTCCATGATGTTCTTTCTTTGTTATTTCCTCCATAAACATCAAAAATTTAAAAAAAAAATTTACTTGACCAATGAGAAACAACACCTTGCCTTATTGGCATAATTATAGATCTACACCACTTGCTAATGGATTTAGCCCTTCAGAATTGTTAATGTCAAGGAAACTTCAAACAACTGTAACAATATCTAAAAGTCAACATATAACTAAATATGACATTAATAAAAAAGAAGAGCTTAAAATCACAACAGAACTGCAACTATGATAAATATATGTTGTCAGAGAGCTAGCTGCCTTTAATGAATCAAGGGGACACAGTTTGGATTCCAAATCAAGATACTGAATCAGTTGTTGGAGAAGAAGTACCTCCATATCTTATGAAGTAAGTACTCCAAATGGAACTTACATCGTAACCGTAGACACTGATCATAATTTCTAATGTCAGAAACAATTCTCATGTTCCAGTTATTAAAGAGCATCTTAACCATTCGTCAATTCTAGTGATCCACTAATTCTACAAGAAGTACAAGAGAGTCTCATTCTCCTATTTGTTTCAATCTCTGCTGGGACATAACTATTCCAGAAGGGAGATGTACTGTCATGTTCTAATAATGTGTATATCTAATATTTTTAAGGACACTGTCCTTAAAAATATTAACATATACACAAGGTCAAAACTTAAAAATACCGTCACAATGTTTTTAAGTTTTGACCTTGTTAGTATTTGTGTGTGTATCATCAGTTTATTATAAATTGTTGATTCAATAATAATACAGTATGTACTAGATTTGTTTGCCAGCAACTACTAATAAATTCCTTCTTAGTTGTATAATTAGATGTTTCAGTAATACTAAAATAAACTTAATATTTATGAATTAAACAATAGCCATACTATAAAAATAATAGTACCAAATCTAGTTTATTGAAGTCAACTAAGAAAGGGAAAATCAAATAAGAAGTATTAAAATAATTTGCCTTAGTATCTTGTTATGCAAAAAATAATTATGATAAACAACAATTAATACAATGAGAAGAATTGGTACATCAACACAACAGCTATACCAATAATGACTTCCACAGAGAGGACCAACTAAATAGGAACAATATATATCAAGTACAATAATATGAATACTCTCATACTTGGTGTTGCTGTAGGCATCACAGATGATGGCGTTGTTGATGGTGATGGTGGTACTAGAAAATGGAAAGAATGCAATTACTTAATTATATACAGAGAGCCCAACTAAATAGAAACAACATATCATCAAGTACAATAATATGAATACTCTCATCAACTTGTTGGTTGTAGGCAATCACAGCTGATGGTAATGATGATGATGATATGATCATAAAGCTACCAGTATTAGTACTTCCTATAGTATTGCTGTTTAGTATCAATCACTTGTAGTGTATAATATATAGTAGCACTAGGTGTAATGATGATAATATAAAACTATCTTTTGTATTGGCCACATATCCTTTTGTGGTAGTGACTGCAATGTTAGTAGTGGTCATTGTGTAAGGTTAACTGAACAGTTAGGTTCACTGGTATACACATATAGCTGTGTATACCTCACCTAGCCATATTGTCATTTAAACAGTAACATTTGTAACCATCTAGCATCTAGTACAAATTACAAATAAATAAATTAATGTTGTGATATTGTTATAACAAACTTACCTCGAAAACTTCCAAATGTCATTTCACTTGATCCTACTATATTATTAGCAGTAACACTCACATTATATGTATTTTAAGTACTAATGAGAGTGACTACATGTTAACAAATTGTTGGGTCTCCATGGCGACTGATTGACCAAGGTATAGTTGTCAACAGGAGGTGTTGTGATTGTATTAAATATCGGAGGACAAGGCTAAAGAATAGAATAAAAACAAATGGATAATATATATGATAATACAATATTATGATTGGACATAACAAAAATGTTGAAAAAAATGATGTCATGTAGGAGTGGCTTAGCATCAAAATTGTTTATTGTTCCAAAAAGTGTTTTTGAAGTCTATCTACAATTGAAGCTTAACAAAATGGACTTAAAAACATGTATAGAAATATAAATTTAAAACATTAATCGGATAGAACTATATTAAGGTGATGTTTAGTTCTTTTTTACACTATTAATGTCTTCATTAAATTCTATGACAATAATACTCTAATTTAATCATAAACTTTAAAATTTGACAACATGGTCAAAAATGTTGTGAAGTACCTGTTTGACTAGTTAGTGCTAGTTCTGTACCCATTTGAGATATGTCAATATGGCAATATCATAATGTGTACTTCATTCTAATTATTGCCCAATCCTGGTTAGTGCTAGTTCTATACACTATTTGAATATGTCATATGGCAATATCGTAATGTTGTACTTCATTCTAATTATTGCCCAAATCTGTTTAGTGACTAGTTCTATACACTATTTGAAATATGTTCTATGGCAATATCGTAATGTGTTACTACTCATTCTTAATTATTGCCCAATCCGTTAGTGATAGTTCTATGACACCATTTGAATATGTCATATGGCATATTGTAATGTGTTACTTCATTCTAATTAGTTCCCAATCCTGTTAGTGCTAGTTTTATATACCATTTGAGATATGTCATATGGCAATATCGTAATGTGTTACTTCATTCTAATTATTGCCCAATCCTGTGAGTGCTAGTTCATATACATCTTTGAGAATGTCATATGGTAATATCGTAATGTGTTACTTCATTCTATTATTGCCCAATCCTGTTAGTGCTAGCTCTATGCAATATGGCAATATCGTAATGTGTTAATTCATTCTAATTATCTGCTCAATCCTGTTAGTGCTAGTTCTATTACATCATTTGAGATTGTCATATGGCCATATCATAATGTGTTACCTCATAATAATTATTGCCCAATCCAAAATTAATTTTAACGTCTAAAAATTAGACTTCAAAATTACCACTTTCAAATTCTAATGTGTCAAAATTTTTTATTGTATGTTATCTACATGTGAGCCTATGTAAGTATATATGGCCTCATTCTGTTTTCTGAAAAATTAAAACTGACTAATTGTTATTTTCAAATAGGAGTTATAAAGTAAGAAGAATTACAATAATAAAAGTTAACAAGTTATAGCAAGTTAAAGGGTTAACAACTTGTGTAGTCATTAATATTTTTAGTTATACTTTTCATATTCTTAGTGTTGGTTGTACCACGATAATGATCAATGTATGAGATATTGTAATACTTACATTCCAGGATATGTTCAGGTTAGTTGTACCATTTGTAATATAGTCCATACAGATGTCTATACTAACAGGACGTGGTACGAGAAAAATGGAAAGGATGTATAGGATTCTAATTATATATTATAGTATAACAGAATATATTAGTTTAGTATAGTGAAACAAAATTGGATTGGAAGAGAAAGGTTGTTGATGCTTATGTAATATATTATAAACAAGATAAAGCTGTGCTATTATACAAGTTTATTGATATTAACCATTGTAAAGCTGGCTAGGGCCCTTTTTTGTATATGAAAGCTTGATCACAGTCAGGTATATCATCTACCATACGGTCTATACTATCAATTATGCTGACCATAGTAACCTTTACTAGTGTCTAAAATATCGTAACACAACATTCAATAGCATTAATCACATAGAGCATCCCATGACTGTCTTTCCTGTTATTTCCTCTAGAAAAGTCAAATACTATAAATAAATAAGTTTACTATAACAAGCTAATTTTTAAACTAACTATGTTTGAAGTTTCTCACTGCTTACTTATCTTCCTATAACATTATACTTCTAGTCATTCTATAGTCTCAACCAGACATTACTGCCAATTCTCCAATTTCTAGTCAGTATTACATTGTAAAGTCATGTCTTTCCAAAACAAGTTGCAGGACATTTTTCAATAATAATCTTTTTACTCAATAGGTACACCTTTTAACTTACATAACACAAATGTGATAATACAAATAATATTAAAGCTTTTTGTTAGCTTTGTTTTTTGCCTATTATTAGTTTCAGTTCTAAATAGTCTTCAAATACAGACCTACCCTA